>NC_056746.1:989578485-989707227 GCF_019279795.1 Protopterus annectens | reverse complement strand
TGGCTGCATGGAGTCTTACACTACTCTTAGACTCCGTGCAAGCCATCCTGAATCCTGCCCTATACCTTCATTTGATCGATACTAGTGTACAATGAAGTAACATCTAAGGAAGCAAAACTAAACTGGGTACCTTTCCACTTCACCTGAGCTAAAAGTTCCAACAGATGCCAAGAATCACGCAAATACAATTTTGAATTTTTCACCACAGGATTTAAAATCTCATCCGACCAAATGGGCCTAGGCTCTGTTCTGGAAAAACTGGAAGACACTATTGGCCAAAAAGGAGGAATTTGCCTATCTTTGTGTACCTTTGGTATACCAAATAGTGTTGCCAGTTTTGGATGATCAACTTGCAAAAAGCCATACAAACAATGATCAATGTTCCCTTGGCTAAATAAATCAAACAGAGTAGAATCAACCCTAGCAAAACAATGCTTGATATACTCCTCAGAAACAATTCTATAACTTTTTTCATCCTCTAACAATTCCAAAATAGATGCTGTGTAATCTACTGAATATATCACCACAATAAAACCACCCTTATAGGCCTTCATCACCCTTAATTCCTTATTCCTGGCTAACTTACTCAAGGCTGATAACTCATTAACTGGTAGGTTTTGGGTGTGTCTGAAATTACTATCAAAGCATCTGAATTGCTTCTCACAAAGTTTGTTGAATACCTGCAAAGTATGATGCAAAACCAGTTTGTACAAGCTTTACTTTCTAATAGTTGGCACAGTTTTGCTCAAACCTTGTACCCCATCAAAAATATATTTAAGATTAAGTTTACGTAAGTACAATTTCAAATCCACAATAAGCTTTGGTACATTCACACTGTTACTGGGAATAAAAGAAAAAACACGTCCAAGCAAAGAAATCATGTAATTGTCAAGAGGTACTTTGCTAAGATTCAGCACATGTATCTGAAAGTCTCATTCCTTTTCCGGCCCTTCCAACCCCCTCTGTTCTTGTTCTGATTGTTGTTTGTCCATTTTGGAGTCTTTTTGTTCCCCACACTGTCCATCAAAAAAGGACCTGAAACATTTGGAGGAGTGACTGACGAAGTTGAAGGAACAACATTATCGTCCTTCTTGTCCACTGTATTCAGTGGCCCACCATTACCAGTACTGGGATGAGAACTAGAAAAGTCATTAGATCAAGGCACCCCAGGTGTAGTGTTAACCAAATTCTGAACAAAGTCACCCGAATTATCTCTGCCAAATTTAACATGAGAGGCACTCCTGGCTGCATATGCTGCTAGGTCTTGTCTAAGTTTACCCCGCTTTCTGTTAACAACAGAAGCTCTGTGCCTACTAACTTTAGCTGCAATACTGAAATATAATGCAGGAAAAGAAGAAAAAACTTCTGATGCCTTAATTTTGGCATCTAACTTTTCCAACTCCACTTTCAGTTTGTCCAGTTCTACCTTATAATGCTCAACCAAAAGACGCATAAAAGTCAACCCAGTGTTATTAAAAAGATTTACCAATTGGCTATATAAAAAGTGTCCCCCTGTTTAAAACAGTTGGGAAACTTATAAGTCCTTAATCAGAACAGAACAACGCCCAAGTTAATATTCTCTTCCAAATAAAAAATCTCTAGCTGGAATGAAACTGTCTTAATAGCCAGTTTTTCCAACTGAAAAATATCACATTTGCAGCTATTAATGTTATTGTTCAAACTAGTGATGTTATCCGTACTTACTTGGGCCCTTGGTGAAATGTTCATTTCTCCATGAAACGGATTGACTACTTCACAAAAAAATGTTCCAAATGAATTATTGTCCACATCCACATATTGGATATTAAAAGAACCTTCATTACTGTTGTTTAAACCAACTGAAGCTGGAAATCCTTGTAGGGATGTCCCAGGAGTGTAATAACCATGTGCACTTCATCACGGGATCTTTCTTCATTACTCTGATCACCATGGTGATGAGAAAACCCTTCTTTAATGGCACCAACTATTAACAAAGTAATCCACTCACTGAACACAGAAAGATGTTATGAGACTGGATGGATACTTAAATTTAACAGGGTGTCTTGTGAAGAATTCTCCCATGCCATGGTCTCTCAGTACCCACAAACAAAAAACACTTAAACAAAGAAACAGCAAACAATGAAGTAATAAATCCAAAGTAAGCTGAAGACCACAAAGCCAGAAAAATCAGACACCACACTTAGCGCTTTCATCCACTTTAATCTCAACTGAACTTCATCAGAAACATCAATATCCATCCAGAACACCCAATAAATACAAAAATAAATGTCACATGATAGAATTGCTCATTAGGAATTAAAGACACAGAAACAACTTATCAAATGTACTATTGTGATGTTAGAAAACCACATTAATAATCCCTATATACAATTAACACATATTGTGATATTTTTCTAACAAATGAAAATGGAATTAAATATAAACCAAACACCCTGAATGTCAAGGTCTTTGGAAATGTAAAAAACACTTTATGTTCACCATCTCATTCAATCCAGGTGATTGGTCTGCTACCAATAAAATCTGCCAAAGACTTTAGTAGGTAGAGTTATTTCTTGGGTTCCTTCTTCATTTGCATTTAAGTTTGGGCAGGTTTCCTTCTCTGTTTGGCAAAGTTGATTCCTTAATTTAATTTCTGACAGCTATGAAACTCTTGAGATGTCAGCTTTGCCTTTGCATCTGCATCTCACATCTCCATTGCTATTTAATAAATTGTATGAAAATGCCAAATAGCTGAAAGTTACCTTCACCTTTGTCATGAGCACAGCTACAGAATGAGTATTTAAAACTTTGGTAGATGAAAACTGAAATGTGATAAAACTGCACTTTTAGCACTTAAGGTATTTTATGAAAATAAGGGTGTTGATGCCTACAAATTTAGTAAAAGGCCACAAAAGTATCAAGTTCAGTTTATGTGTATAACATCATTATGATTAAAGAGTATGCTGCTATATTACAAAACAAGAAAACTTAGACAATGTGCAGTGTAACACAAAAATATTAGGTCCATTGTGGTTATGAAATATCTACAATACGGATGTAAGTAAAATAAATTTTACTTATTCCATTAACATGAGGAATAACTATAGGAATACTAACACTTCCTGAAGCTGTGGAATTGTCAGAGTTTATCATGTTCAATTTCAATCTGGTTATAGAACAGTGATTGAGGAGTGCAGCCTGACAAATACCCATTCTGAGGAGGGCAGACCGACACATACCCCTTCTGAGGATGGCAGACTGCCCTTAGTGCAGATTGACACATACCACTTCTGAGGAGGGCAGACTGCCCTGAGTGCAGGCTGACACCACATACCCCTTCTGAGGAGTACAGACTGCCTCATACTGTTCCTGAAGATAATAGACTGCTCCTTACCTCTCATGATAAATGCAGACTGCCACTTACCCCTCCTGAGGAACAAAGATGGTCCCGTAACCCTCCTAAAGAGTACAGACTGTCTTATATTCCGCAGTTTGTATCACTTACATTGTGCATGGACATTCATGTATACACTGTCTTACTCTGCAGCAGTGCATAGCATTGTGCATGGACATTTGGGTATACACCCATGTTGTGTTGCAGTGCACACACAGCCTGCCATATTGTTCATTTGACCTTGTATCACCACACCATCTGTCCATAGTTCTTCACTCATTATGATGTGTGCTTAGTATGCTACTTCCATGATCGGAACATGCTGTGCATGTTCATTTACATCACATTGGGTAGTAGTACATTGCTTACATGAGCAAAACATGCCATGCATGTCCATTTACAGCACATTGGGTAGTAGTACACTACTTACATGAGCAGAACATGCCATGCATGTCCATTTATAGCACACTGAGTAGTGCACTACTTACATGAGCAGAATATGCCGTGCATGTCCATTTACAGCACACTGGGTAGTACACTAGTTACATGAGCAGAACATGCCATGCATTTCCATTTACAGCACACTGGGTAGTAGTACACTACTTACATGAGCAGAACATGAGGTGCATGTCCATGTTTAGCACACTGGGTAGTAGTACACTACTTACATGAGTAGAACATGAGGTGCATGTCCATGTACAGCACACTGGGTAGTAGTACACTACTTACATGAGTAGAACATGAGGTGCATGTCCATGTACAGCACACTGGGTAGTAGTACACTACTTACATGAGCAGAACATGCCATGCATGTCTATGTACAACACACTGGGTAGTAGACAGTAATTTTCTTCAGTCTATGATTCATGAATCTATGGGGTGTTGAGGCTCAGTCATGCACCATGCCAGGTGTCATACACATAGCAGAGGGGATCTTTGATCTCGCATGTTCATCTTCTGTTGCAGTATTAATAGGAAATTCTGCAAGCATGTGTATGTCAGTCTCACACAATCACTCCTGCATGCCTGATCTTCACAAGTACCCATAAGATACATGCTGAGCTTGTGGTCAGACATTAATGCAAACACATTTGTGTATCATAATTTGATCTGCTACTTTTCACTATATTTTACTTTGTGCTGAAGATACAGACACAGCTTCTAAAGTAACCGGTCATTGATAAAGAAGGAAGTATTATCATAATAAACTATAATGCACTGTCTAGTTTTACAGGTCAATGCAGGAAACTCAATCAAGAGTCAGAAAAATACCACACAAAGTATGTTATAATTATAGTTGCCATTTTTGTTAAAGATCAGCAACTTATCTCTTTCAAACAGGAAACAGATATCTGGCTCAAAGTAGGTAGAGTTATATCTTGAGTTCCTTCTGCATTTGCATTTAATTTTGGGTAGGTTCCTTTCTCTGTTTGACAAACTTGATTCCTTAATTAAATTTCTGACAGTTATGAAACTTTTGAGATGTCAGCTTTGCCTTTGCACCTGCATCTCACATCTCCATTGCTGTTTAAAGAATTGTATGAAAATGCCAAATAGCTGAAAGATACCTTCACCTTTGTTATGAGCCCAGCTACAGAATGAGTATTTAAAACTTTGCTAGATGAAAACTAAACTGCACTTAAGCGTTTATTGTATTTTATGAAAAATATAGGTGATGATGCCTACAAAAATGAGTAAAAGGTCACAGAGGCATAATATTTAGTTTATGCACATAACATCATTATGATTAAAGAGTATGCTCCTATATTACAATAAAAGAAAAACTGAGATAATATGCAGTGTGATACTTAAATATATTAGGTACATTGTGGCTATGAAATATTCTACAATAGAGATGTAACAAAAGTAGCATTTACTTATTCCATGAACATGGGGAACAGCTGTAGGAATACTAACACTTCTTCAAGCTGTGGAATTGTCAGAGTTTATCATTGTTCAGTTTCAATCTGGTAATAGAACAGTGATTGTTTATATGTGCACAGTAATGAATTTGTGCAGCTACTAGTGTGAGTCCTTAGCCTCTGTGAGGATTAAGCACTGTGGGCACTTTGGTGGGATAGATTTTTGGGTATTGGTTGGGGTGAGGGTCAGGATAAAAAGATATGTGTGAGAAAATTGTGAAAGTATCCCATGTACTTGCAGATATCACTGGGTTAATGGAGGGGTAGTAAGATAACAGCACAAGGTTTTTGTATGGACTGGTCAGTGAACAGGCCTGGGTACAAGACACCTGATCATCATACTTGTGGCATGGATTTGGCTAGTAGCCTAAATGGTGGAATCCTGGTGACAAGAGTTAGGCACACAGTTGGGAATGGGAGTTTCAATATGTTTACCATGCATTGTTCAAGTGCTCTTGGCCAGTATGACTTTGTGAATTTATTTATATTTCTTTTTCACTTGGGAATATCCATTAGCGACTAGGGACTGTTACTAATTGGAATTTCAGGAACTTTTTTATCTTTAATTGTCATATACCAAATTGCATGATATGCAAGTAAAGACAGAATAAATTTAATCTACAAACTGGAGCTCTTTTAGAAACCTGAAACTTTAAATCTTGAGTCATACCTGGTCCCCCATGACACATGGTCTTAACAATGTCTCTGATACATAACAAAACACCATGGGCAGGATTCACGAAGGCTTGCACAGAGTGTAAGAGACGTGTAAGACTCCATGCAAGCCTCGCGATGAAGGAACAGCCCGAAACCCCATGTAAGAGACCAGCTAAAACGTCTCTTACACGGACTGGGCGTGGATATGCTAAATACCTCACTTGCAGCTGAAAGGCATGCAAATGAGGTAGAGTAGTGATCCACGAAGCAGAAAGCAGCCCGTGTAAGAGCTGTTTTAGCTGCAGAAATGTACTCAGTTGACAACTGAGTATGTCTCTGCAAAAATCACAATGGAGCCATGTCAGCTCCAAATAAAGGGTGCATATGTGTCAGGCAGCTTGCCAATGACCAGATATGTGGCCATTGGCAAGGTACCCCAATGCAAATATGAAAAATAATTCTTTTTTTTTTTTTGGCGATCGCCGATGTTTAAACGCAGCGCAGCCCAGCGCCAAATGGGTTGCCCTATATAAAACATAAAAATGAACGTTATAAACCCACAAATGTGGGTTTTATGCAATACATGGATTTACAATACAGGAACCAGCAGACCAAAAACAACATGGCCACCGTTTAGTGGTTGCTAAGGGGGGAAGCTGAGTCTAAGAGATGTAACTAAGCATTAGTAGGCAATCTGATGTAAATGAGTGTTAGGATACTGAATTCCACTGTCACATAGCAAATAAGCACATTCTGAGTAGTGTAAGAGATACATAAGGGGGAGGAATAGAGTAGGAGATAGGTGACATCACAGGGGGGAATGGTAGAAAGAAATGCAGTTCATTGGAGGTCAGTGTTACATGACAGATGTCAGACACATATCATGGAAAGAGAAGTGCCACAAGATAAGCATGGGAAAGTCAAGAAATGGAAGGTGTACACTGTTGCGTACACCAAAGTTTCTTGCTGGGCGTGCATGCGCACATGTGCGCGCCATGAAGCGTGAGTAGGGCAGTGTGCATGCGTGTAAGGCAGACTGAGCATATGGGAGCATGTTGGCAGACTTCTAAGACTGTTTGCGCTGGTGTGCGCATGTTTTAACCCGAAAAACAAGATTCTAAACCGTGTAAGCATGTGTGTGCGCGTGTAAGGCAGACTGAGCATGTGGGAGCCTGTTGGCAGACTTGTAAGACTGTTTGCACTGGTGTGCACACGTTTTAACCCGAATAAGCAGATTCTGAACCATGTAAGCATGTGTGTGCACATGTAAGCCACTGTGAGCGTGTTTCTGCTGGTATGCGCATTGCTTCCCCTTGAGGAAACAGAAAGGAAAAAGGAAGCAACAGAATTAGTAGGAAGCTAACAGGGAATACTGCTGGAGCTAGCAGGTGAAAACAATTAGAAGGAGGAAATTACACAGGCAGAATAGTAGCTCAGCCAAGCACTTAAAACTCTGCAAACAGCAGTGCAAGATGTTTCTCTCAAGAGACACTGCAAGACAGGAGTAAGCTATTAGAAGTGAAAACTGAAAAAGCTGAACTCAGAGCAGAAATGCTAGGGGCTGCCATAGCTGTCATAAGGAGACATAGGCGACATGCTGAGGGTGGTGACAATGCAGATGGTGCCAGACTACCCACAGTGAGGAGACGGAGAAGAGTGTACAGGCCCAGGGTCATCTACCATGGGTTACATGAGCTGGAGATAGTAGAGCACTATAGAGTGGACAGAGACCTCCTGCAGCAAATTGTCGAGCTGTGCAGGCCACTCCTCACACACAGAACCAACAGAGGGGAACCCATCCCAGTGGAAACCAAGGTATGTGTTGGCCTAAGAATACTAGCAACAGGTACCTTCCAGAGACCAACTGGTGATATGATGGGGATATCACAGGCATCAGCCTCCAGGGTACTGCACCGGTTCCTGGATGCCATGTCAGCACATGTCGGTGATCATGTATATTTCCCCAATGCCCGTGAGGTATTGGCCAGCAATATGCGTCTCTTCCAGCAAATAGCGGAATACCCTGAGGTAGTGGGTGCAATAGACTGCACGCACATACGTATCAAAGCACCAGCCGGTGAGCAGGGTAGGGCCTACATTAACCACAAGGGCTTCCCCTCCATCAACTGCCAGGTCATGTGTGATGCCCAGGGCATAATAATGAATGTGTGTGTGCTGGCTGCCCTGGGAGCTACTACGATTCCCATATCTGGCATTTGATGCAGCTGTACCAGACATTTGCCAATGGGGACATCCCACACCTAGTGGGGGATGCAGGTTATGCACTGGAGCCGTGGCTGATGACACCCATCAGAAACGCACACACACCTGAACAGGAACACCATAATGAGGCACACGCACAAACACGTAATGTAATAGAGCGTGTGTTTGGGCTGCTCAAGTCACGATTCCGGTGTCTGGACACATCTTGTGGAGCCTTGCAGTACTCACATACTACATGTACCCAAATTGTCATGGTATGTGCTATTGCGAAAACAGCTGCAGCAGGACCAGCATAGGGCCAGGCCAAACAGCCCCCCACCATTGCCAAGGCCATCACAGGCAGAGCGTGACTCGGAGGAGGAACAACCTGAGCCTGCCCCAGTAGGCAGAAGGAGGCGTGCCCAGTATGCCCTGGCCTTGGCAAAGAGGCAACGCATAGCACATACACTGGCTCAGTAGGAACCCTGGGAATGATACCCCTCTCTGACTCACTCATATAATAACATGGATGCCTAAAATGACATAACCTGCTCTCAAACATGTACAGGGAGTGTAATATGTGCATCCGACAGAGGCAGCCCTGCAGCACCACCTGAGGCATGAATGCCATGTGTTAAGTAATGTAACACCATGTACTATATGCACACTTGAGGACCCTGACTAACATCCTACCCTCACCAAGCATGATGCCACAATATGACGATGGGATGATCAATTGCAATAATTGGCTGAAGTATTGCAGTCAGTCAAAGGGGATCCAATGTGTGCCAGCCTGGGATGACATGCTGAGCATGACATGATGCTCCACCTGCTAGGGGTGGTGTGCACCTATCAGTCCAGGCCGCATGGATACTAGCAAAGGCTGTCGTTACCCACAGCGTGCCCTGAATAGGTAAGGCTCAAAACACAAACCCACGTCCAGAGGTATCACAAGGGATAAGAACCTAGATGTAATGCTACCCAATGCCAGAAGTCTAAACAGCAAGATGTGTGCAGTGTAAACCCACCCAGTATGGAGAATGTTGATATCTGTCCTGTAACAGAAAACTGGGTCAAGGCTCAAAACAGCACCCTAACACTACCAGGTTACACCTCATACTGTGCTGTACAGCCTCAAACCATGGAACAAGCTACAAAAGGAGGGTGACTAGCAATAATTGTCAAGGATAACCACACCCCCATGTTGGTACCACAACAAGAATCAGCATGGACTAGCCATGGTCAAGTAACAGTAGCTAAAACTGCTTCCCATTGTATAGCCTGCTACAGACTACTGTCCTAACACCAGGAACTGCACCTGGCCTATGTTGGAATACATGAATATATCAAGCCCCCCAAACCACATTATATTGGTTGACTGAAAATACCCAGACATAGACTGGGAGCATTATACTAGCTCCAACACTGTAGGAGAAAAGTACCTAGAATCCATAAACCAAAATGCCCAGGAACAACATACCACTCCCACAAGAGGGGTAAGCATACTGGATGTGATAATCAGCAACACGGGTACTGGATGGCAAGATGAGAAGTGTATCCCTCACTGATAAGACCAGACCATAGGGTAATCACACTGGATATACACATCCTGACCACAGTCCCTGGCCAGAAAACCACAGTGAAAAACATGTCTAAAGCAAAAGTTGCACTCCACCAAACTGATGTGGAATCCATTAAAGGCCCTGTGCATGTGCAAAATATGGACCACACCTCAGAACCTGTTATACAGGCATTCCATGAACACAGCCAGGAATGCATGGATTATGCAATCACAACTAACAACAAGACACAATGCCATACAGGCAGGCATCTGGCATGCTGGACTCCAGCCATTACCAAACCATGCAAGAGAATGAGGAAGCTACTACATGATAGAGCAAACATAAAAAGGGAAGTAATCACTGATCAGTAGTATGGCAATAAAATACGTCCACACATACAATCCACTAAGGCCAGCTACAACAAGTTGAATCTGTGAATCCTGAGGCAATGTTACACCTGCCCCAAGTACACAGACAACCCTCAACTCCCCCCAAGAAATACAAATATATGTGAGAGATGCAACCATTTATCCAAACCGGAGGCTGAGCTCCCTCAACTCAGTACTGTCAAAACTAGTCAGGAGGAGAAGGTAACCACACACACCACAAACCCAGTCCCACATAGACTTATCACAACTGCAAACCAAAGACATAAACACAGAAAAACATTCCCGGAGGCCCTAATTACAAACACAACACACCAACAGAGACCTCCAAAGCAGACCCCCAAGCAACCACAACCTCCAAACATAGCACATGCAACACATAGTACACAAAGCTGGTGTGCCAAACAGTCACAGGCCAGAAGGAGAAACAACATGCCTGATACAGTTGTAATAGGTGACTCCATAGTCAGACACACTGCTGTCCCCCTCACCAGACTGAACAAGGGAAAGGGTACAGTAAGCTGCCTGTAGGCTGCTACAATATGCCACATAACACAATTACGCAGGTCACCCCAAAGCAAGTAGAAATATGATGCAGTCATTGTCCATGCTGGCGTGAATGACCTGAGATGTACCTCCCTGGACTACATGAAAAGAGACATAGATGAGCTCTCTGAGTATGTACTCCAGGCCAGTATGACACTGACCGTTTGCAGCATCCTACCCTCACCAAGAATGATGCCACAGTACAAACACAGAATGATCAGCTTTAACAAGTGGCACAATTACTGCTGTCATTCCAAGAGGATCTAATGTCTGTCTGCTTGGGATGTCATGCTTGACAAGCCATGCTGCTGTTCCAGGGATGGCTTGCACCTGTTACCCTGGGCGTCTGGATATTGGTTAAGGCTTTGCCACCTCCATAGAGCCTTACATAGGCAAGGCTGAAAAGACTAACCCACCACCCTAGAAAACATAAGTGGTAAGAAACATAAGGGTAATGCTGACCAATGCCAGACGTGTAAACCACAATATGCATACTCCTGAGGCCCTCCCCAGTATGGAGAACATCGATGTCTGTGCAGTGACAGAAACCTGCTGCAAGCCTCCTGACAGCACACCAGCACTACCAGGTTATACCTCATATCATGCGTTATGGCCCCAAAACCTGGACCAAAACATAAAAGGAGGGGGAGTATCCATATTCAGCACAGACACCCATACGTCCAGGTAACTGTCAATGCACGAAGAATCGGAGACCACCCATGTGCACCTAACCGTAGGCAAAACTGCTGTACAGTCGGTAGCATGCTACAGACCACACTCTCACACACAGGAACCCCACCAAGCCATCCTGAAGAAACTGGACAGTATGAATGTCCCACCAAATACCAAACAAGGTACTCACAAATTACCACATAGGTGGTAAACCATTATGTATGGAAGGAGTAATCAGGGACCTAGGGACACAAGTGGACAGTAACCTGTTATGTGACACACACATTGCCAATCTAGCTAGGAAGGCTGTCTATATTGGACACTGTATGATGAAAGGATTCACATCTATGTCAACAGAGGTCATTGTGCCCCTGTACTGTTCTCTTATCAGACCCATAATCTAGTACAATGCCACATTTGGGATGTACCTTACCTGACACCTGCAGCAGTTAGAAATACCTCAAAGGTACCTCACCAAGAGGATAAAGGGTCTCAAATATATGTCATATGCTGCCTGGCTGTAGACACCCCAGCTGACTGCAGTCACATAGTGCCTACACAGAGGCGTTGTATGCCTGTTGTACAAGGCCATGTCCAACACAGGAGTAATGGACATGCTCCACCCCAGAAAACCCAAAGCCATCGGAGCTGTGAGAGTGAGAGATGTCATCCTCAACACATAATGAAATTGGATGTGCTGGAGGGACAGATACATAACCCAGAGGCTCCCTTCACCCTGGAACAGAATCCCACTCCATGTTAGGCAGAGCCCCTCACTGACACTCTTCAACAAGAATCTTGCCAAGTGGATGGATGATCGTAGATGTACACTGGGGGTCTTCACTGTGTCACGTCCAGACAGAGGCACAGTAAAGTAAATCATAAATGGCCATAATATTCACATAGCAAGGGGTGGCGAAAGCCACACACACTCTGGCTAGGCTTATAAATGCCCTAGGGTGGATAGCCTAGTATGAACCTATGAACCTATGAAGATACAAATTGTACAGGACACTAAGGATAATCAGAAGGCTGTCTCAACTGATGGTAGGAACCTTGTTGGGAATTCACGGATATGCTCTGAATCACTCATATATTACAAACAACATACCAAACACACACACATATTGCCAACATACAACCTGACAGGTGCAGTGCAACCCCCAGAATGCAAAATATCTATCCCAGCAGACTGCTGGCCCCCTGACATTGCAGATGCTGAGGTAACAGCCAGCATCTACAAAGCAAAACACACAGCAGCTATGGTATGAGATGGTGTCCTGGGCTGAGTCCAACATGGACCCCAAGAAGAATGGAATGCCAAATCACACTACTGCTCAATGTCAGCCTTACCACAGGATATGTATCCAAAGAGCAGTGTACAACAACAGTGGTCCTCCCCAACAAAGGTGTTGCCTGAATGGATACTGCAAACTACCCCCAGAATCTTGACAAGCTTGGTCTGCACAGCTAGGAAAGGATCAGCATGTACCGCAGACATAAAGATATTGGGGACCTACTGACACTGGACCCTACCCAGTGTGGCTTTCTTAAGTGCAGATGCTGCCCCTTAAACATGTTTGACTCATTTGAAACAGTCATTAAGGTCATTGATGAGTGCAATGTGGTCCACACAGCGTAGCTGGACCTTGCAAAGGCTTCCATACAATACCCCATGTGTTCATTATAGATAGGCTCACCAGCTTAAATATAAACCCCTATGTCAGTAGAGGGGTTGCAAACCAGACCAAGGACAGAACTGACATGGTCAGACATGCTGCAGCCATGTCAGACTACAAACCAGATATAACTGGCATCCCACAAGGCTTGGTCCTGGGACCTCCCTCGTTTGGTATATATGTCCCATAGGTACAGGCCAGCATGGAAGGACTGTGTCTGAACATGTTTGCAGAGGACTACAAACTGGCCACCATATCTGACCCTCCAGCTGACACAAGCATCCCACAAAGGGCCACATAGAAACAGACAACTGGTGCCATAGCCATGTCAGCAAGCTAATTGCAGAAAACTGTATAGTCAACCCCCGTGGATATACAGTAAGTGCCCACCAATTACCACATAGGTGTTAACCCATTACGTACTTAACATGTAATGAGATACCTGGGGACACAAGGTGATAGATATCCTGCATTGGACAAACATGTGGCTGTAGTGTTTACAGAAACATACCATATACCCACCTAATCATGAAGGTTGTCAGATCTAGATAAGGGGAGGTCATTGTGGCTCTGCAGTCATCCTTCATCAGCGTTACAATTGACTACAATAGTCCCTGTGGGATGTACCTCAGCAGACACCTCCATCAACTGTAAAGTCCCCAACTGTACCTCACCAGGAGTATCAAAGAGCTTGAACAGATGCCATGTGTTGCCTGATTAAACAAACTGCAGCTCCACACACTGCCATACTGGCCACCCAGAGGCAAGCTGTGCCTGATGTATAAAGCCATGTCCAAGCTGGAATCAGTGAACATGCTGCACCTTGTACAATCTGAATGGCAGTGAGCTATGCACATGAGAGACCTGAACCCCAGCACTGACATACATAGGACAGGCTGTACTGCATGATCCATAACACAGAAGCCACCCCCACTCATGAGTAAACTCCCAGTACAGGTTATCCATAGAGTCACTCATCGAGTCTCCTTGGTAGGTTTACCCTGGGTATCACTGTTATTTTACAGGTAGACGGAGGCACAGTATACTAACCATGACATATGTCATGGCAAACTCCACTTACAATGTGTGTCAAAGGACAAACACACTCCGACTAGCATTAGAAATGGCCTAGGGCACATCGCTAGTGTTTGCCAATGTACACCTATGTTGTGGAATACACTACCAATGTTGGACAAGCCTGGTTTAAGTAGTTCATATCTGAACATATTGCAACATGGTCAGATGTGCACAACTGGCCCCTAACCAGGCTGTTGTGCTCACTATGGAAATGTAAAGCAGGGATAGGACTAAAGCCCAGGATACTGTCCACCACAGTGAAAGTACTGAACCAGTACACTATACAGTACTACAGTGTTAGGTCAGTATGAAAGGATGTTGACAACTGTATGCAAAGTATCCCATGCAAACCCTGCAGGCACAGTATAATCCCTGTTGTGTTCACACACAAAGCAGTTGGACAGTAACTACACAACATGACACACAACACACAACCATAAACAGGAGATATTGTTGAAGTTCACACACATCCACAAATGTGGTGGGCTGCAGAGTTCAACATATGGAAAGCTCACACTGGGCATGCTCGCACACTTTGATAAATGAGACATATGTCAGACAACATGCCATGGGAAGGCTGAACTGGGCATGCTCACACACTTAGGCCAAATCTCAGTTTAGCAGTTGGCCACACATATCTGGTATTTGTACGTGTTATTCCAGGAACCAACCACATTACAGCAATCTGCCCAGTGCACACAGTTAAATGACTACAGAGACATATGTGATATAGTGGATCCCTCCCATATGCAAACATCTTCCACAGATAGACAAGTTGTTCATACAAACAGGGAATGCTATGGCAATAAAGACCTGCAAACAGTCTATCAGCAACAAATAATGTGCATCTGACAATTAAACATATGGGTGTAGAGGTCAACACTAGGCTGTTTGCCCTAGGGAATTACAGCTTAGCCAGAGTGTGCTTGGCGTCTGCATCCCCAGTACAGTAGGCTACTGTGCCACTGTAAAGTAGGTCACATAAGGCACCGTGTGAGGCTAGTGTGCTGTGCCTCTGTCAAGCAGGGACACAGTGGAGATCCCAGGGTTTGAATGTGCTAAACCACAGTAGGGTGTATGTAATTGCAAGTGTGAAAAAACAGTTCGTTTTGGCAACTACTACACTACACCAGATGCTGCATATTCCCCCAGTAAACACAGGTGATGTCACCATACTACAAGTACAGCCAAACAGGGCAAATCGCCCAGTAATGCAAATAGTGCGCTCTGCTACTGGGTCTCTTACTACTGAGAGCACAGTTAGATATGTTTTGGTAACCCACAACTGCCACGTGTGTTTGTGTCACACAAAATGCCCATGTGTGGGTTGTTGTTCATAACAATGCATGACATTGCTTAAACTAGCAATGGCAATGCACACATGATGTATGTGTGCGCCACATACACATATATACCTGTGACCTTCAATAGTTCCCATGTCTGACACGTGCCTCAAGTGTATAAATGGTATTTGCACTGCATAACATTATGACTGTGTCTTACTGTGCAGGGGCTGCATGCGGTATGTGTATATACAGTGTGAGTTGTATATGGTATCATCCTAACAGCGGGGGATACACATCTGGTCTGGGCCATATAGTCTACATGTAGTCGATGAACAGGTGCTGCATGTTCCCACCTGTTGTAGGAGTGGTAACATGTTGTTCCACTGCAATTCAGTGACTACATGCTAGGAACCTTTCAGCTAGTGTGTTGTAGCTACAGTTATGCTCACACACAATGTTCGGCTGGATGCAGTCCAGACATATAAAGACATATGTAGAGACCGTCATATCCCCAGTGTTGTTAGGGAGGACAGGTGGGTTTCCTGTGTATGGGAGGGTTGTGTGTGCCAGGCTATGAACCAGAAGGCAGTCCAACACACTGTTAGCTGCACATGGATAGGCCCTGATGCTTTGTGCTGTGCCAACAACCTGGAGGTGTGTGTATCTGTGGTGCCTTGAGATACCTCCCCCCTGTTCATGTGTGGTACATGTGTAGGGGACGACAGGCATGGTATGAGGTATAACCTGGCAGTGATGGGTTGCACCTGTGAGCCGTGAATCAGGAATCTGTTACTGCACAGATATTGCAGTTTACCGTGCTGAGGACAGTGTCCAGTGCATGCATCTTGTGGTGTACACTGCTGGTGTTGTGTAGCATTACTGTTAGTGTCCTATCCCGTGTGATACCCACAGAGGTGGCTATGTAATCTGAGCCCTGCATCAAAAGGCACTATGTGCGTATCAAGAGGCATCGCCAATATACAATGGCTCATGGGTGACACGTGCAAGCTGCCCCTCGCAAATCATTGTGGCTTCCCTAGCATGTAAGCACATGCTGACAGCCATTGGATACCCTATGAATGACATTGGAGATTGAGCAAAATGTAGACATAGAACACCCTTCCTACATATTGTGGTAGCATACCTGGTGAGGGTATGATGGCAACCAAGGTCAGGCTCATACCAGCCCATGCCACATGCTGAGAGAGCCCTTCTATGTTCCCTATCATGTAGTCCAGGGAGGTACATCTCAGGTCATCCATAGTGGCATGGACAATGACTGAGTCATATGTGTCCATGCCTCTGACTGACCTGTATGCATGTGTTATGTGGTGGACCATAGTGCCTCACGGGCATATCACTGTGAACTTCACCATGTGCAGCCTGTTGAGCGGGACCCCACTGCACCGGCCAAGAGAGGTACCTGACACATCTGTAGCAGGTGTGTTGTTTAGCCCTACAGGCTGTGAGTGTTTGGCACACAGGATGTGTGTGCCATGTGTGGCATGTGCTCTGTTCTGACGTAACATATGCCTGTGTGCCAGCTGCGGAGGTGTGTGATGCTCAGGCAGAATGCTATTCTGAGGCTCCAAGTATGCCCCAGTGTGTTCATGTGTTTGGATTGCTGGCAGTGCAGGTCTATGTCAGACTGGTATTGTAGTCACTGTAGTATGTCATGCCACCTGACAGGGTATGCCAGTACTGGGTTCAGAGTGCTCAGTCCCCAGATTGGCTATGTGGTTGCATCTCACACATGTGTTGTACGTTCCTGGCCAGGGGAGAGGGTTGACTGCATACATGTGGCAGCTGTGACATTGCCACATGACTCACATATTCCACAACTGGACCATAGAGGTGTTTCACAAGTTACCTTTGCACATGCTAACATAGTAGTGTGATTGCCATGGTGATTATCAACACATAGGGCCAATGGGGAACAACATACTGAAGGCGAGTATGTGTGGGTGTACTGCTTCTGATTTCATAGCGCTGGCATTTATGACTGCACACGTGGGCAAATGCCAGGTAAGTCATATGCAATGTGTCACAGGCAACGTGCATGCGAACAGGACAGACAGTGATGTTCTGTCAAGTGAGACATTGACATACGTATAGTAAGCTATGCAGATGTCACTAGAAATCCACAGAAGCTCTGTAAATCTGCATTGCAGGTGGAAACAGTGTTCCAGGGAACCTCAGCAAACATGCATGCAAACAAAGCTACAGTGAGCAGGGCTGGAAGTAGTCCATTGTACAACAAAGAAGGGGTACCACTTCCAGTAGGTAACAGTGCAAATATGCAGGCACTATAAACATGTACCCAGGAATGCACAGCTCAGATGTCCATGGTAAAACTGAAATTATTTAAAATTTAATTTAATTTAAATTAAATTGGTACTGCACACATATCAACATGCACAAACATCCACATTGCATAGTCATTGTGGGCAACATGCCACCATTAGTGTACATGTCCATCATTGCGTATCACTACTGTGCTACCTATGTATGGGGCTATCTGTTGACATCCTTACCACCAGTATGCAAAAATGTGCAGCTGTTACACTATGGTACTTACTATGGGTGTAGATAACAATTCAGGACAGTCATACAGTTACTGCATCAGGCATGCTGGGATATACACACAATCATATCAGCACACTGCACTGTTACCAACATGATACTATTAATACACGTCTATGTAGTCACCCTGTGCATCAGCAACATGTTAACCTGTTCCTTCACTGATGTTAGAGATTGCAGGAGGTGGCACAGTTTCATCATATGCACAGGGTGTGAACTAGGTATGCCTGAGTCTGCAACTGATACCACCAATTGACATGTATGTGTATGTGTGTTGGTGAGAGACAGCAGTACAGGGTGGGGCACTGTTGATGCAGTGTGTGCATGTATGTGGTGGCCCTAGGTGTTAACATTTCACATGTGTGTATGCATGCACACAGTTCCACCTCATGGCTGCCATATACTGGAGTTTGTGGACAGCCACAGACTGCACCTGCCAGGTCATACAGATCAGTGTCTGTGGCCATGGACACAGTACCTGTGCCTGGCAGGGGTGGTATAGACCATATCCGGTACTAAGCCAGACTGGGTACTGTCATCAGAAGCGGGTTTTCATTGACTGGACACAGGTCCCTGTTGGGACTGTCCAGAGTCATGTGCACGTGGTCTCCTGGGGCGGTCTGATGACAGCACAGACCCAGCATTGCTGGGGCTGCTGCTGGCACTATGGGGGCATCCGCGGGCCTGTTGTCATCCGCGCCGACTGCCAGCTGCTGCTGTTGCTGGCATACGGCCACGTCGACGCCGCAACCGTCCACCATTGCCCTGGCTCATGGACATGTAGTTGTGGAACTGCTGTAATATGTCCCCACAATGTCTGTCTCTGACATCGGTGAAATTACGGATAGCATCCACAATGTCACGCATACTGTCAGTCATGGATGTGCAACATGCTCTCAGCTCCCTCAGACCCTGTCTGGTGTACCTTTCCATACGTGACTGTGCCTGCATGACAGCCCGAAACATAGCTGAGTTTGACAGACCTCTTTGGGAACGTCTGCCAGAGGCAGTACGCCCACGGATGCTCCCACGGGAACCCATGGGCAACTGTCTGTGTGGTACCATCTCAGGACCCTGCCCATGGCTGCTGTGTGGGGAAGCATGTGCCACAGATACCACATTACCCTGGTCAATGCCCACTGTATCCTGTCCATCACCTAGGGACATTGGTGACATAGGATGTACTGGCAGGATGACTGTGCCCAATGATGGGGTTGACAGCTGTGTACTGTCAATTGGCTGACCAATGATGGACCCTGACACACCTTCCTGTGCCATTACACAGATATCATCATCAGTACCTGTGGCACCAGATTCAGGTTCCCTGCTGCAGGACACCAGAGCAGCACCAGAACCTGTGGGAGGAAGACAGGAAACACAGTTTACAATGTCTACACAATGTTGCCAGTGATGCACACATGCACACGTGGACACATGCACATATGCACACATGCACGTATGCACACATGCACACATGGACACACACACACATGCACACATGCACACGTGCACACGTGCACACATGCACACGTGGACACATGCACACATGCACACATGCACAAATGCATACATGCACACATGCACACATGCACATGTGGACACACATGCACACATGCACACCCCGCAGTATACACACAGAGCACTACTGAGTTACACTATTATTACTAGCACTATCAAGACTATTATAGGTATTGTTAATACACACTCACCAGCATGGATGGGCTGCCTTGCTGTAACACCGGAGCAACCTACAGAAATGAGGGGATTAATGTCAGTGGGCACAACTGTGCCATTGATACTGCGTATGATACAGTTCAGTAGTACAACAGTTGCCTTTCACATGTAAGCTGCTGATATTGGCAATATCACACCTGCACAATTACATACTATGTTGACAGCTAAATACCAAGGACACACCTTACACATGCATAAAATAACAGTGTACAGAACAGTCAAGTGTACATATGGCATATTACCTGCATGCTCCATGTCGTGTTGCTGTGTGGCTCCAGCCTCCATCATAATGCATGTGTGTTGCTGTTGTTGTTCCTGGGCTGGAGCAACAACACTTAGGAGTAGCCCCTCCAGTCTGGTGAGGGGGGGATGTGTGGCCACCCCACCTCCTGTGGCGACCTGTTGCCTGTGGATATCCGATGCACGCTGACGGACATTTCTGATTAAATCACTGCAGTGATGTCGTACCTGCTCATATGTCCTATTATGCGTGCCAATGTCATTTACCCTACGGACAAGGTCTTGCCACAGTGCAGCCCTCTCCTGCTGATTCTGGCTGGTGCGGGAAAACAGTATGTCATAATCCCGCACCAGGCTCTGGTGTATCTCTTCATCTTCTGCAGCAGAGTAGGCAGGATTTCGCTGACACGCCATGTCTCTGAAAGAGAACACAAACAGGATATCAGCAAACTATGACAGCAAAATATTGCACACATACTATACATGATACTCACTGTAGTGATATACTACTCCCATATGTAGCACGTGTGTCTCTTGGTGGATACACATGTACATGGCCAGATATCAGTGCTCAGCTGACACCTGTGCAACAATACCTGCCACATTCCATACAACATAGTACCAAGCCCCATCAGTCAGCACACTGAGACAGGTCCAATGCACCACCTCACTCTGGGGGTTCATAACAAGGTACTGTATGTGGTACGTCATCCACTAGTGTGATCTGGACACAAACTAATCGGCCTGGATATACATATCCCACCACCACCACCAGCACAGTAGACTACTTTGAAATATATGTGAATAGACAGATTTTCACTTGTTAGGACTGAGATGCTATCCATGCAGCCCACTGGGCCAGTGGAAGCCACAACCCACAATGCTGACCCCTTTGCAAATGCTTCCCATGGACATCCCCAAGAATGCATGGAACATGCACACACAATTCTAAACCAGACCCTATGCACAAAGGTTAAGCATCCTGTCTGGTGGACCCCAGCCAAAGACAAATTGTATAACGATAGAAGGAGGCTACTGCAAGACAGAGCAGAATCACATAAAGGGAAGGCATCTGTGGTCAGCACTAGTAAAAAGCTGAGTTCTCTCATAAGAACATCCAAGGGCAACTCTGAGAGGAAAATGGCCATGGACACTAAAGATAACCACAAGGCCTTCTTCAGTTTTGTTATAAACATGGACCAAAAGCCTCAGATATGCTCAGAGTTAGTACACAACTACATAAAATTCAATGAAACCACATATATTGGCAACATTCTGGCAGACAGGTTCAATGCAAATATCCCCCTTCCCTCTCCCCCAAAAAAGAAATACTTATCACAGCTGAATGTAACCTCCCTGTCATCTCAGATGTCCAAGTGAGGGCTGCCCTCAGCAAAGCAGAACACACAGCATCAATGGGACCTGATGGTATCCCTGGATGTGTGATACTTGAACTCCAAGAGGAGCTACAACTTCATATAAAAATGATATTTCACCTTAGCCTTACTACGGGATATGTACCTGAACACTGGCGTACAGCAACAGTGGTCCCACTCCACAAAGGAGGCACCTCTACAGACCCTGGGAACTACCGCCCCATAAGCTTAACCAGCCTGGTCTGCAAAGCTATGGAAAGATTCATTATGGGACTCATATACAGCGACACTGGGGACCTACAGACACTTGATCCCACCAAGTTTGGCTTTGTGAAGGGCTGATCATGCCTTTTGAACCTGGTTGACCTTTTCAAAACAGTCACTACAGCTATTGATGAGGGCAAAGCAGTCCATACAGCCTATCTGGACTTGCCTAAGGCCTTCAACACAATACCCCACTCAGGCATCATAGACAAGCTCATCAGCTTAAATGTTAATACATATGTCACATGATGGGTTGCAAACTGGTTAAACAACAGAATCCATAAAGTCAAACTTGTGGGAGCCATGTCAGACTCAAAGCCAATCACAAGTGGTATCCCACAGGGCTCTGTCCTAGGACCCCTCTTGTTTGGCATTTACTTCTCAGATGTGAAAGCAAACATGGGCGGGTTGTGGATGACAAAGTTCCCAGATGACTGAAAACTAGGCGCCATAGTCGATACACCAGCTGACACACACATCCTACAGACAGGCCTCACTGAAACGGACAACTGGTGCCAGAATCATGGCCTAACACTGAATGGCATGAAATGTATAGTCATCCCCTTTGGGTAAAACAATGTACACACAACTTATCACATAGACATACATATAGATACAGACCAATAACACATATGGAGGGTTCACAGTATGTAGACTATTAAATTGTTACTTTACATTACCTGTGTTTGTCACAGCTGATTGTGTTACTGTTTGTATAGGTTCCTGCTACTGCTAGCCCAGCTTGATACTGTCACTGATGACAGCTTCAACTTAGTTTTCTTAAGTGTAGTTTTTGTTTGTGTTTTTATTTTCTTTTTTCTTTCTTTCTCTCTCTCTCTCTCTCTGCCTCCAGACGGTGCAATGAAAGTATTGCATGCGTGGACTGGGAGTACAGGATGCTTTTATAGGTATCTGCATATGTCCATGTGATGGCCTCTGCACCAATTGTTAGCCAGCATTTGCTGATTGCATGCAGCCAGTTGTGTACTGATTGCAGTTCTCACTGTGATTTCAGGACAGTGCTATAAAAGGGTATGTGAGATAGGCGTTGCCCTTTCAGATTGTAAGGGCGGGGACCATGCTGGTATGCTGTGGACACTGTTCTGTGAGTGTAAAGGTTAGTATCTCTCTCATAATTCAGGCTGTGTTGTAGATTAACATTTCTCCATTCATCTCTCCTGTTTCCTGTACTAAGTGTGTATGTAAACTGACACCTACAACTACTACTACTACTGTTAATATGGGTGTGTGTGCTTTCCTGTGGGACTTGTGGTGTGTGGCTTGCAAGGTACTACAGTGACATTATTACCTACTAGCTACCAACTAGCATGGCTGTTTCTGTTCACACACTACTATTATAGAAATCCACTAGATTTGACAGTAAATATACATGACATGCTTTGTGTACTACACATCCTATATTCCCTTTACATTCATTCCTACTATTACATGATATATTTATTGTAGCACAATGTTCTTATATAACAGTCATGGCTTAGTGGTAAGTCATGCAGACTACTGTTTCCTGGGTTCGGGACTGACAGTGGGATTTTATTTTGTTTTGAACTGACTACAGGACCTGTCATTCAGAGTGACTAAGGCACTTTTAAGCAGTTGTAACCGGGTTAGCGCTGGTTTGTGCGGAGCTCACACATGCGCACTGGTGTTCAGCTCTGCGCACACCCGCTTACAACTGCTTAAAAGTGCTTACTCATGCGCACACCTGCGCTATTTTCTTTGAAAGAAATGAAAATGGGGAGACAGGAAAGTGGTGAAAAAGGGGTCACAAAGAGGGTAAGACAGTAGGGAAACAAGCTTGGGTTTTGCAGGAGGGATGTAGGTAAGGCCCATAGCTGCCCATTTCTTCATCAGCAACAGCTGTGCATATGTATGTAATTTGGTGTGACATTTGAAACCTTCCACCCCTGAGGGAGGTGTAAGGACAACAATAATACTTGTTGTACAGCCAATTGTAATTGACAGTTTCCATGTCCAGCAGACATGTGTGCGAAATGGTCAGCTATGTATGGGGTGTAATTTTTTGTGGGTACAGAGTGCCCTTTTTTTTTTTTTTTTTCAGGTGAGAGTGGTATGTCAGGTAACGGAAGTTGGTATAGCTGGGGAGGTAGGTTGGGTAGGTCAACAGACAAGACAAACAAGACGCATACAGGGGCAGTGTATGACACGTGTGGGGGGGTTACACAATTTACGGGGATGGATGTTTGGATACTCAGAGCCCATGAGCCCACAGATGGCAACAGTGGAACTGATATCCCCACCCATGGGCAGTTGCCACTGTGCCTTCACTGCCCAGGATGGGGCTGTGCTGGGGGCTGTGTAGGCTGGGCAACAGGCATGCCTGTTAGTTGTGCCACCTGTGCCTCAAGCTGGCGTAGGGGCCCAAAAACAGATTCCTGGATCTCCCTACGCACCACAGTCCGGATGCTATGGAGGGTGAGTGGTGGTTCTCCTCCGGCCACACTTGCAGAGGGGGGATGAGCCCCATCCTCTGCAGTGCTTCCACATGCAGGTGGCACAGGGCCACCGGAGGAGGGTCCGGACTGGGCACTACTGCCAGGTGCACTCACCAGCTGAGGTGGGAGAGGTGGGTCCACTGGAACCCGCCTTCCCTGTCGTCCTATGTTTTGCATTATGTCATGACAGTTTGGGTTAGTAACATACAATACCATTCGCAATTAGTTGTAACATCATGCATTAGTATTCCCATTAACCAAACACCCAGATATTCACACCATTGAACAGCGAGCATAACACATGCATAATTTGAACAGCAATACACAGTCCAACAACATGCAGGGTTGATTGATGGCAACAGGCCATCAGGTTTGGATGTATGAACAGGGCAGATGCATCAACGTACATGCAAATATGTATGACCCAACAGGACAAATGTCCAGGGGTGTTAATTGTGATTGCACATACCAATTTCACGTGGAATGGATTATATGTGGTTATAGGGTAGGGTGAAGAAAATATAATTAACACCTTCAAATACCAATACATATGCTGTATATTTCTAATAGCTGCAGATATATACACACTACAGTTCGACCTACAGTTTCCAATGTGATAACTACTTCAAGTTGGTGATAGGAATGTTACTTCTACATCAGTATACATTTCTATTTTTATTCATACACGTTCATATCTGGCTCTGTTCAGCTACATCATCCTGCTACATTTGCTTTATATAGCTATAGACAACTGTGGATGTTTGGTATTTCAGACAATCATACTCTCTGCATATTGCAGACTGATTTCAACATATCCAGATTTTAGGAAAACATTCCAGCTGCAGGAACATTTTGAACACATTTCGCAGTTTGGTTCTGCTTGTCACATTCATTTCATTCTGTACTGACTGCAGTATACTTTATTCAGGAGTTATTACTACTTTATTGGTGGATTCATAACTCTTTCTCACACTCTCTCACTTGTTTTATTTTTACAATTCAGGATGGTACTTACTTCTAGGCTTTATTGACATGTTTTACCTGTAGTTATTACAATCCTTTCCAACAGTCTCACTTCTGTCATGTTTCAGTATTTCAACAGGGATATATTTCACACATGTGCTTTGCTCATCTTCTGCAGCTGTACTTTTCAGCCTGCTGCAGGTTGTGTACTATTATATTACAGGTGGGGCATCTTTATTTCAGACTTTATTTCAGACTTTTTTATTTTTCTGTTTGGATTACAGACTGCAACACACTTTTGTAATAAAGCAATACTTGCAAACACTCTTACACTGTTACTTGCACATTTTATTACTTAGTGACTACATTGCACTCTTTTGCTAACTGTCATACTTTTATATTTATTTACAGTTACAGGGAGAGGATTACTGACCTGCCTGGTGGCACAACCGCACCAGCCTATCGCCATAGGCTCTGCGGTCCGCAGAACGGACACCTGCAGCTGTAATATAAATAAAGTAATATTAGAATACACATCTCCATAATATCAGCTAGGTTAATTTCTTACATACATAATTAGATGTAACTTACTCCGTAGTGGGGCGTTGGGCATTTGCTGGGCCTCCTGGATCCAAAGGTTCAGTTGGTCCTGCTTACGTCTCTTCAGGTCCGCATGGTGGTGACGGACCTGCTCACCAGTCCTTGGAATCCCTGTGGCACTGGTGAGATCATGAGCCAACCGGTCCCATGCCTCAGCCCTATATGCTCCCCACAGGACCTGGCCCTGCATGAGTTGGGCCTCATGATTGTGGACAAGGAGCCAGACCATATATCTGGACTCCTCAACACCCCACCTCTGTGCTCAGAAGCAACTACCCTCACCTACTCCTGACATTCTGGCTGCAAGTTAGTTCTACAATCGGTTATGCTGTGTATTCCCGCCTATGGGGCTTATATATGCCATTTTTCCCGCACTTATCTGTGATTGGCCATTTTGGAATTGTATCAGCTTCACAAAACCTGCTTTGTCATGCTCCTCTTTCTATTCATTCCTATATATGTGCTATTACTGCATTGCTAAGTACAGCTGTCATGGCTTAGTGGTTCAGTACCTTGACTGTGGTGCATGGTATTCTGGGTTCGACGCTGGCCACTGCTTTTTTATATTTTATGACTGTCTAGATAGGCTAGGGGGTGTGTCTGTGTAAAGGCAGTTTTGTTACAGCTTGCTCAACGTTGCCCGTCGGTTAGCTTGTTGGCGCGGTGCGCAGCTCCGCACAAATGGGTTACGCTGGTTTACACCTCATTTGGCTGTCAGCACACATATTACGCTCAGCTCAGCTAGGGGCACACAGTTTTAGTGTGTTAAACCACGGCTCACCTATGGGCACTCATTTTGCACCTGTTGAACCACTGCTCACCTACGGGCACTCATTTTGCACCTGTTAAACCACTGCTCACCTACGGGCAGATGCACTCACCTTGTTAAACTGTAGCTCAGCTATAGGCACATCTGGCATTTGTTATTATTTTGTTATCTCACATTTCTTCAAAATAAATGGCCTATTTCATTACATTTTACATAAAATATAATTTTATATGTGTACATATATGTCAGGGACTTGTTTCGTGCTTATTTCAGTAAAAATAAAAATTGATGATCACGTAGCACACATCCAGGGATACCATCAGGTCCCATTGATGCTGTGTGTTCTGCTTTGCTGAGGGCGGCCCTCACCTGGACATCTGAGATGATAGGGAGGTTACATTCAGCTGTGATAAGTATTTCTAAGTGTGGAGGAGAAGGAGGGGGGATACATGCACTGAACCTGTCTGCCAGAATGTTGCCAATATCTGTGTGTTCAGTAAATGTTAAGTAGGTGTGTAGTAACTCAGAGCATATCTGAGGCGTTTGGTCCATATGTCTAACATAACTGAAGAAGGCCTTGTGGTTATCTATAGTGTCCGTGGCCATTTCCCTCTCAGAGTAGGCCGTGGATGTTGTTATGAGAGACCGTAGCTTATTACCAGTGCTGACCACAGATGCCTTCCCTTTATGTGAATCTGCTCTGTCCTGCAGTAGCCTCCTTCTATCGTTATACAATCTGCCTCTGGCTGGGGTCCACCAGACAGGATGCCTAACCTTTGTGCATAGGGTCTGGGTTAGAAATGTGTGTGCATGTTCCATGCATTCTTTGGGATGTCCGAGGGAAGCATTCGCAAAGTGGTCAGCATTGTGAGTTGTGGCTTCCACTGGCCCAGTGGGCTGCATGGATACCATGTCAGTCCTACCAAGTGAATATCTGTCTATTTACATATATATCAAAGTAGTCTACTGTGCTGGTGGTGGTGGTGGGATATGTATATCCAGGCCGAGTAATTTGTGTCCAGATCACACTAGTGGATGGCGTTCCACATACAGTACCTTGGTATGAACCCCCAGAGTGAGGTTGTGCATTGGACCTGTCTCAGTGTGCTGACCGATGGTGCTTGCTACTATGTTGTATGGAATGTGGCAGGTATTGTTGCACAGGTGTTGGCTGAGGACTGATATCTGGCCATGTACTTGTGTATCCACCAAGAGACACACACGTGCTACATATGGGAGTAGTAGTATATCACTACAGTTGAGTATCATGTATAGTATGTGTGCCATATATTGCTGACATAGTTTGCTGATATCCTGTTTGTGTTCTCTTTCAGGGACATGGCACGTCAGCGAAATCCTGCCTACTCTGCTGCTGAAGATGAAGAGATACACCAGAGCCTGGTGCGGGATTATGACATACTGTTTTCCCGCACCAGCCAGAATCAGCAGGAGAGGGCTGCACTGTGGCAAGACCTTGTCCGTAGGGTAAATGACATTGGCACGCATAATAGAATATATGAGCAGGTACGACATCACTGCAGTGATTTAATCATAAATGTCCATCAGCGTGCGTCAGATATCCACAGGCAACAGGTCATCACAGGGGGTGTAGTGGCCACACCCCCCCCTCACCAGACTGGAGGAGCTACTCCTAAGTGTTGTGGCTCCAGCCCAGGAACATCAACAGCAACACACCTGCATTATGATGGAGGCTGGATCCACACAGCAACACGACATGGAGCGTGCAGGTATTATGCCATATGTACACTTGACTGTTCTGTACACTGTTAGTTTTGCATGTGTAAGGTGTGTCCGTGGTATGTAGCTGTCAACATAGTATGTAATTGTGCAGGTGTGATATTGCCAGTATCAGCAGCTGACATGTGAAAGGCAACTGGTGTACTACTGTGCTGTATCATACGCAATATCAATGGCACAGTTGTGCCCACTGACATTAATCCCCTCATTTCTGCAGGTCCCTCCGGTGTTACAGCAAGGCAGCCCATCCATGCTGGTGAGTGTGTTTAAACAATAACTATAATAGTCCTGATAGTGCTAGTAATAATAGTGTAACTCAGTAGTGCTCTGTGTGTATACTGCGGGGTGTGCATGTGTGCATGTGTGCATGTGTGCCTGTGTCCACGTGTGCATGTGTGCATGTGTGCATGTGTGCCTGTGTCCATGTGTGCATGTGTGCATGTGCGCATGTGCGCATGTGTGCCTGTGTCCACGTGTGCATGTGCACATGTGTGCATGTGTGCATGTGTCCATGTGTACACATGTCCACGTGTGCACGTGTCCACATGTGCATGTGTGCATGTGTGCATGTGTGCATGTGTGCCTGTGTCCACGTGTGCATGTGTGCATGTGTGCATTAGTGCATCACTGGTAACATTGTGTAGACATTGTAAACTGTGTTTCCTGTCTTCCTCCCACAGGTTCTGGTGCTGCTCTGGTATCCTGCAGCAGGGAACCTGAATCTGGTGCCACAGGTACTGATAATGATGATATCTGTGTAATGGCACAGGAAGGTGTGTCAGGGTCCGTTATTGGTCAGCCAATTGACAGTACACAGCTGTCAATCCCATCATTGCGCACAGTCATCCTGCCAGTACATCATATGTCACCATTGTCCCTAGGTGATGGACAGGATACAGTGGGCATTGGCCAGGGTAATGTGGTATCTGTGGCACATGCTTCCCCACACAGCAACCATGGGCAGGGTCCTGCGATGGTACCATACAGACAGTTGCCCATGGGTTCTCGTGGGAGCATCCATGGGCGTACTGCCTCTGGCAGACATGCCCAAAGAGGTCTGTCAACCTCAGCTATGTTTCGGGCTGTCATGCAGGCACAGTTGCGTATGGAAAGGTACACCAGACAGGGTCTGAGGGAGCTGAGAGCATGTTGCACAGCCATGACTGACAGTATGCGTGACATCACGGATGCTATCCGTAATTTTACCGATGTCATAGACAGATGTTGTGGGGACATATTACAGCAGTTCAACAACCACATGTCCATGAGCCAGGGCAATGGAGGATGGTTGTGGCGTCGACGTGGCCGTATGCCAGCCGGTGCAGATGACAACAGGCCCGCGGATGCCCCCATAGTGCCAGCAGCAGCCCCAGCAATGCTGGGTCTGTGCTGTCATCAGACCGTCCCAGGAGACCATGAGCACGTGGCTCTGGACAGTCCCAACAGGGACCTGTGTCCAGTCAACACACTCCCACTTCTGATGACAGTACCCAGTCTGGCTTAGTACCGGATACGGTCCGTAGCACCCCTGCCAGGCACAGGTACTGTGTCCATGCCCACAGACACTGATCTGTATGACCTGCCAGGTGCAGTCTGTGGCTGTCCACAAACGCCAGTATATGGCAGCCATGAGGTGGAACTGTGTGCATGCATACACACATGCAAAATGTTAACAGCTAGGGCTACCACATACACGCCCGCACTGCACCAACAGTGCCCCACCCTGTACTGCTGTCCCTCACCAACACACATACACACACATGTCAATTGATGGTACCAGTGGCAGACTCAGGCATACCTAATTCACACCTTGTGCATATGATGAAACTGTGCCACCTCCTGCAATCTCCAACATCAGTGCAGGAACAGGTAAACACATTGCTGATGCACAGGGTGACTACATAGAAGTGCATTACTAGTATCATGTTGGTAACAGTACAGTGTGCTGATATGACTGTGTGTATATCCCAGCATGCCTGATGCAGTAACTGTATGACTGTCCTGAATTGTAATCTACACCCATAGTAAGTACCATAGTGTAAGAGCTGCACATTATTGCATACTGGTGGTAAGGATGTCAACAGATAGTCACATACATAGGTAGCACAGGGGAGAAGCTAATGCAAGTAGTGATACGCAATGATGGTCATGTACAGTAATGGTGGCATGTTGCCCACAATGACTATGCAATGTGGATGTTTGCGCATGTTGATATGTGTGCAGTACCAATGTAATACAAATTACAATTAACTATGACATAATATCAGTTCTACCATGGACATCTGAGCTGTGCATTCCTGGGTACATGTTGATAGTGCCTGCATATTTGCACTGTTACCTACTGGAAGTGTTATCCCTTCTTTGTTGTACAATGGACTACTTCCAGCCCTGCTTACTGTAGCTTTGTTTGCATGCATGTTTGCTTGGGGTTCCCTGGAACACTGCTTCCACCTGCAATGCTGAGTTACAGAGCTTCTGTGGATTCCTAGTGACATCTGCATAGCGTACTATACGTATGTCAATTTTCCACATGACAGAATGTCACTGTCTGTCCTGTTCGCATGTACGTTGCCTGTGACACATTGCATATGACTTACCTGGCATTTACCCACGTGCAGTCATATATGCCAGTGCTATGAAATCAGTAGCAGTACGCCCACACATACTCACCTTCAGTATGTTGTTCCCCATTGGCCCTATGTGTTGGTACTCACCATGGCAATCACACTACTATGGTAGCATGTGCAAAGGTAACCTGTGAATCACCTCTATAGTCCAGTTGTGGTTTATGTGAGTCATGTGGCAATGTCACAGCTGCCACATGTATGCAGTCAACCCTCTCCCCTGGCCAGGAACGTACAACACATGTGTGAGATGCCACCACATAGCCAATCTGGGGACTGAGCACTCTGTACCCAGTACTGCCATACCCTGTCAGGTGGCATGACATACTACAGTGACTACAATACCAGTCTGACATAGACCCACACTGACAGCAATCCGAACACACTGGGGCATATTTGGAGACTCAGAATAGCATCATGCCTGAGCATCACACACCTCCGCAGCTGGCACACAGGCATATGTTAAGTCGGAACAGAGCACATGCCACACATGGCACACACATCCCATGTGCCACACACTCACAGCCTGTAGGGCTACACAACACACCTGCTACAGATGTGTCAGGTACCTCTCTTGGCCGCTGCAGTGGGGTCCCGCCAACAGGCTGTACATGGTGAAGGTCACAGTGATATGCCTGTGGGGCACTATGGTCCACCACAAAACACATGCATACAGGTCAGTCAGAGGCATGGACACATATGACTCAGTCATTGTCCATGCCACTATGGATGACCTGAGACATACCTCCCTGGACTATATGATAGGGAACATAGAAGGGCTCTCTCAGCATGTGGCACGGGCCAGTATGAGCCTGATCTTGGTTGCCATCATACCCTCACCAGGTATGAACAACAACCCACACATGGTCATATTGTGTGACACAACCACACGTGGCAGTTGTGGGTTTCCAAAACATACCTATCTGTGCTCTGACAGTGGTAATAGACCCAGTAGCGGAGCGCACTATTGGCATTACTGGGCAAGTAGCCCTGTTTGGCTGTACTGATAGTGTGGTGGCATCTCCTGTGTTTACTGGGGGAATATGCAGCATCTGGTGTATTGTAGTAGTTGCCAAAAGGATCTGTTCTCTCACACTTGCAATTACACACACCATTGTAGTAGTTGCCAAAAGGATCTGTTCTCTCACACTTGCAATTACACACACCCTACTACCCCACCCACACACACACACACACACACACACACACTTGCAGGATTTATACCCCTACCTAACTATGTCACAACACGTGAGAGAGACGCATTAGCGAAGCGCACTATTCGGATTACTAGGAAGTTCTTCTCCGGCTGTACTTATAGGGTGCTGACATCATCAGTGTTTGGAAAGGGTAATGTGCATCATGTAGTGTGTTCTCCTGATTGCCAAAAAGCACATGTCTTGCATACAGAATTGCACAAACACAAACTCCCCTCATCCAAACACACACACTTGCCATTTACAAGTTTCAAACCCCTATCTAACTATGTTATGACACTTGCGAAAGACGCATTAGCAGAGTGTGCTATTTGTATTACTGGGAGGTTTCCCTTCTCCAGCTGTACTTATAGGGTGCTGACATCATCAGTGTTTGGAAAGGGTAATGTGCATCATGTAGTGTGTTCTCCTGATTGCCAAAAAGGCACATGTCTTTCATACAGAATTGCACACACACACACTCCCCTCATCCAAACACGCACACTTGCCATTTGCAGGATTCATACCCCTACCTAACTATGTTATGACAATTGAGAGAAATGCATTAACAGAGTGCGCTATTCAGATTACTGGGAGGTTTCCCTTTTACAGCTGTACTTATAGGGTGCTGACATCATCAGTGTGTGGAAAGGGTAATGTTCATCATGTAGTGTGCTCTTCTAATTGCCAATATCTTTCATACAGACTTGCCAGCACACACACTCTACTTATACACACACTTGCCATTTGCAGGAATCAAACCCCTACCTAACTATGTTATGACACTCGTGATGGACACATTAGCAGAGCGCGCTATTTGCATTATTGTGAGGTCTCCCTTCTCCTGCTGTACTTATAGGGTGCTGACATCATCAGTGCTTAGAAAGGGGAATGTGCATCCTGTAGAGTGTTTTCCCAGTTGCCAAAAGGGACATTTCTCTCACACAGACATACACACACTGGGCAGTTGCAGGATTCAAACTCCTACCTAACTATGTTATGACACTCGTGACAGACGCATTAGCAGAACACGCTATTTTCATTATTGGGAGGTTTCTCTTCTCCTGCTGTACTTATAGGGTGCTGACATCATCAGTGCTTAGAAAGGGGAATGTGCATCCTGTAGAGTGTTTTCCCAGTTGCCAAAAGGGACATTTCCCTCACACAGACTTGCACACACAATAACCCCGCTCACCCACACACACACACACACTGAGCATTTGCATGGTTCAACCTCCTACCTAACTATATGATGGCACTTGAGGAAGATGCATTAGCAGAGCATGCTATCCAAATTACTGGGCATCTGTTCTGCACCTGCAGTATTTATAGGGTGCTGACATCTTTATTTCTACAGAGGTATGTACATCTAGTACTACCTGTCAGCTGGGGGATAGCATATATATGCATTTGCAGCCACCTACTTCAGGGTCAGATATGCACATCGCACTGGCAGGTTATGTTCTATACCATGCTTCGTGACCACAGGACCTGTAACACACAACACAACCAGTCCAGAACACCACTCCCACATCCAGGACACACACTTTGCTTCCCTGGGAACAGTGCCGGGATGTGCAGGTGTTCACATACACCATTCCAGTTGTTAACATCAGGTACAGGCATATTGTGTGTGGGAACTACTCAGGCCTCTACAACATTACCCTACAGCCACTACAATTTGTGGGTCCATGTGCTATGGCAGAACCACTCACCACAGCCACATGGGGGAATACATATTGCACCTGTCCATCTGCAACATGGGTACTCAGTGTTCCACACCAGAGGTAGACCACCATTGTTGATATCTGACCATACCCACCTTTCCCTGGACATCCATATCCCATTCCCACCCCCAGGCAAGGTTGTCACTGCAAACAAACTGTATTTAGCACAAGAAGACTCTACACTTGTGAAGACTGGGGTGGAAGACTTCAAAGGACCCATGCTGGGGGACTATACTGGCCACTCTGCATAATCCTTGACAATTGCATTCTATGAGCATGTGTAAGGTTTACATTGATCATGCTATCCCACATATACCCATGACTGCTCCACAACAGGACACCTGTCAGGTGTACACCAGCCATATATGAGCCGTCCAGCAGACAGAGTGAGCTAATACATTGCAGAGCTGTAGCCCACAGAGGGAGGACATCTCTGAACAGTACTGGCACGACACGTCAATCCCACATAATCATCACAACACAGTGTTGACAGTGGAATTGTCCAGACAATGCAGATAGGGCTCCCCTCAGTCTGTTATTGACGCCCACTTACTGTTAGAGGTCCTCAGCAACCCTCTTCCAGCACACACCAACAACATGGATGTGGCTTAGCACATTCAAACCCTGGGATCTCCACTGTGTCCCTGCTTGACAGAGGCACAGCACACTAGCCTCACATGTTGCCTTATGTGACCTACTTTACAGTGGCACAGTAGCCTACTGTACTGGGGATGCAGATGCCAAGCAAACTCTGGCTAAGCTGTCATTCCCTAGGGCAAACAGCCTAGTATTGACCTCTACACCCATATGTTTAATTGTCAGATGCACAATATTTGTTGCTGTTACACTGTTTGCAGGTCTTTATTGCCATAGCGTTCCCTGTTCCTATGAACAACTTGTGTATCTGTGGAAGATGTTTGAATATGAGGGGGACCCACTATATCACTTATGTCTCTGTAGTCATTTACTGTGTGCACTGGGAAGATTGCTGTGTTGTGGTTGGTTCCTGGAATGACACGTACAAATACCAGATATGTGTGGCCAACTGCTAAACGGAGATATGGCCTAAGTGTGTGAGCATGCCCAGTTTAGCCTTTCCATGGCATGTTGTCTGACATATGCCTCATTTATCAAAGTGTGCGAGCATGCCCAGTGTGAGCTTTCCATATGTTGAACTCTGCAGTCCACCACATATTTGGGTGAGTGTGAATTGCAACAATATCTCATGTTTATGGTTGTGTGTTGGGTGTCATGTTGTGTACTTACTGGCCAACTGCATCGTGTATGACCACAACAGGGATTATACTGTGCCTGCAGGGATTGCATGGGATACTTTGCATACAGTTGTCAACATCCTTTCATAATGACCTAACACTGTAGTACCGTATAGTGTACTGGTTCAGTACTTTCACTGTGGTGGACAGTATCCTGGGCTTTAGTCCTATCACTGCTTGAAATCTTCATAGTGAGCACAACAGACTGTGTAGGGGCCAGTTGTGCACATATGACCATGTTGCATTATGTTCAGATATGGACTACCTACACCAGGCTTGTCCAACATTGGTAGTGTATTCCACAACATAGGTGTACATTGGCAAACACTAGCGATGTGCCCTAGGCCATTTCTGATGCTAGTTAGAGAGTGTGTTTGTCCTTCGACACACATTGTAACTGGAGTTTGCCATGACATATGTCATGGTTAGTATACTGTGCCTCTGTCTACCTGTGACATAACAGTGATACCCAGGGTAAACCTACCATCTCCCATCCACTCATCAAGATTCCTCTTGAGGGGTGTCGATGGGTGACTCTCTGGCTAACCTGTACTGGGAGTTTACTCAAGAGTGGGGGTGGCTTCTGTGTTATGGATCATTCAGTACAGCTTGTCCTATGTATGTCAGTGCTGGGGTTCAGGTCTCTCATGTGCATAGCTCACTGCCATTCACAAGGTGCAGCATGTTCATTGATTCCAGCTTGGACATGGCTTCATACATCAGGCACAGCTTGCCTCTGGGTGGGCAGTATGGCAGTGTGTGGAGCTGCAGTTTGTTTAATCAGGCAACACATGGCATCTGTTCATGCTCTTTTCTACACCTGGTGAGGTACTGTTGTGGACTTTACAGTTGATGGAGGTGTCTGCTAAGGTACATCCCACAGGGGCTATTGTAGTCAAATGTGACGCTGATGAAGGATGACTGCAGAGCCACAGTGACCTCCCCTTATCTAGATCTGACAACCTTCATGATTGGGTGGGTATATGGTATGTTTCTGTGAACACTACAGCCACATGTTTGTCCAATTCAGGATATCTATCACCTTGTGTCCCCAGGTCTCCCATTACATGTTAGGTACGTAATGGGTTAACACCTGTGTGGTAATTGGTGGGCACTTACTGTATATCCACAGTGGTTGTCTATACACATTTCTGCAATTAGCTTGCTGACATTGCTATGGCACCAGTTGTCTGTTTCTATGTGGCCCTTTTGTGGGTTGCTTGTGTCAGCTGGGGGTCAGATATGGTGGGCAGTTTGTACTCCTCTGCATACATGTTCAGTCACAGTCCTTCCTTGTTGGCCTGTACCTATGGGACATATATACGGAACGAGGGAGGTCCCAGGACCAAGCCTTGTGGGATGCCACTTATATCTGGTTTGTAGTCTGACGTGGATGCAGCATGTCTGACCATGTCAGTTCTGTCCTTGGTCTGGTTTGCAACCCCTCTACTGACATAGGGGTTTATATTTAAGCTGGTGAACATATCCATACTGAACACGTAGGGTATTGTCTGGAAGCATTTGCATGGTCCACATTGCCCTCATCGATGACCTTAATGACTGTTTCAAATGGGTCAAACATGTTTAGGGGCAGGATCTGCACTTACGACAGCCACACTGGGTAGGGTCCGGTGTCAGTAGGTCCCCGATAGCTTTATGTCTGCGGTACATGCTGATCCTTTCCATAGCTGTGCAGACCAAGCTTGTCAGGATACTGGGGTGGTAGTTTGCAGTATCCATTCAGGCAACACCTTTGTTGTGATGGACCACTGTTGTTGTACACTGCTCTTTGGGTACATATCCTGTGGTAAGGCTGACATTGAGCAGTAGTGTGATTTGGCATTCCATTCTTCTTGGAGTCCATGTTGGACTCAGCCCAGGACACCATCTCATACCTTTGCTGCTGTGTGTTTTGCTTTGTAGATGATGGCTGTTACCTCAGCATCTGCAATGTCAGGGGGCCAGCAGTCTGCTGGGATAGATATTTTGCATTCTGGGGGGGTTTGCACTGCACCTGTCAGGTTGTATGTTGGCAATATGTGTGTGTGTGTTTGGTATGTTGCTTGTAATATCTGTGTGATTCAGAGCATATCTGTGAATTCCCAACATAGTTCCTACCATCAGTTGAGTAAGCCTTGTGATTATCCTTAGTGTCCTGTACAATTTGTATCTTCATAAGTTGATAGGTTCATACTAGGCTATCCACCCTAGGGCATTAGTAAGCCTAGCCAGAGTGTGTGTGTCTTTCACCACCCCTTGGTATGTGAATATTATGGCCATTTATGATTTACTTTACTGTGCCTCTGTCTGGATGTGACACAGTGAAGACCCCCAGTGTACATCTACGATCAACCATCCACTTGGCAATATTCCTGTTGAGGGGTGTCAGTGAGGGGCTCTGTGTAACATGGAGTGGGATCCTGTTCCAGGGTGTGGGGAGCCTCTGGGTTATGTATCTGTCCCTCCAGAACATCCTATTTCATTATGTGTTGAGGTTGACATCTGTCACTCTCACAGCTCCAATGGCTTTGATTTCCTGGGGTGGAGCATGTCCATTACTCCTGTGTTGGACATGGCCTTGTACAACAGACATACAATGTCTCTGTGTAGGCAGTCTGTGACTGCATTCAGCTGGAGTGTCTACAGCCAGGCATCATATGACATATATTTGAGACCCTTTATCCTCTTGGTGAGGTACCTTTGGGGTCTTTCTAACCTCTGCAGGTGCCAGGTAAGGTACATCCCATATGAGTCATTGTACTAGATTATGGGTCTGATAAGAGAACAGTACAAGGGCACAGTGACCTCTGTTGATGTAGATGTGCATCCTTTCATGATACGGTGTCCAATATAGACAGTCTTCCTAGCCACATTGGCATTGTGAGTGTCACATAACAGGTTACTGTCGACTTGTGTCCCTAGGTCCCTGATTACTCCTTGCATACATAATGGTTTACCACCTATGTGGTAATTTGTGAGTACCTTGTTTGGTATTTGGTGGGACATTCATACTGTCCAGTATCTTCAGGATGACTGGGTGGGGTTCCTGTGTGTGTGAGTGTGGTCTGTCGCATGCTACAGACTGTACAGCAGTTTTGACTACAGTTAGGTGCACATGGGTGGTCTCCGCTGTTCCGTGCATTGTCAGTTTCCTGGCCGTATGGGTGTCTGTGCTGCATATGGATACTCCCCCTCCTTTGATGTTTTGGTCCAGGTGTTGGGGCCATAACGCATGATATGAGGTATAACCTGGTAGTGCTGGTGTGCTGTCAGTAGGCTTGCAGCAGGTTTCTGTCACTGCACAGACATCAATGTTCTCCATACTGGGAAGTGCCTCAGGAGCATGCATATTGCAGTTTACACATCTGGCATTGGTCAGCATTACCCTTATGTTTCTTACCACTTATGTTTTCTAGGGTGGTGGGTTAGTCTTTTCGGCCTTGCCTACGTACGGCTCTATGGTGGTGGCAAAGGCCTTATCCAGTATCCAGACGCCCAGGGGTAAAAGGTGCAAGCCATCCCTGGAACAGCAGCATGGCTTGTCATGCATGACATCTCAAGCAGACAGACATTAGATCCTCTTGGATTGACAGCTGTAATTGTGCCACCTGTTAGAGCTGATCATTCTGTGTTTGTACTGTGGCATCATTCTTGGCAAGGGTTGGATGCTGCAAATGGCCAGTGTCATACCGGCCTGGAGTACATACTCAGAGAGCTCATCCATGTCTCTTTTCATGTAGTCCAGGGAGGTACATCTCGGGTCATTCACACCAGCATGGACAATGACTGCATCATATTTCTGCTTGCTTTGGGGTGACCTGCGTACTTGTGTTATGTGGCGTATTGTAGCAGCCTACAGGCAGCTTACTGTACCCTTTCCCTTGTTCAGTCTGGTGAGTGGGACAGCAGTGTGTCTGCCTATAGAGACACCTATTACAACTGTATCAGGCATGTTGTTTCTCCTTCTGGTCTGTGACTGTTTGGCACACCAGCTTTGTGTACTATGTGTTGCATGTGCTATGTTTGGAGGTTGTGGTTGCTTGGGGTCTGCTTTGGAGGCCTCTGTTGGTGTGGTGTGTTTGTACTTAGGGCCTCCGGGAATGTTTTTCTGTGTTTATGTGTTTGGTTTACAGTTGTGATAGGTCTATGTGGGACTGGGTTTGTGGTGTGTGTGGTTACCTTCTCCTCCTGACTAGTTTTGACAGTACTGAGTTGGGGGAACTCAGCCTCCGGTTTGGATAAATGGTTGCATCTCTCACATATATTTGTATTTATTGGGGGGAGTTGAGGGCTGTCTGTGTACTTGGGGCAGGTGTAACATTACCTCAGGATTCACAGATTCTACTTGTTGTAGCTGGCCTTAGTGGATTGTATGTGTGGACATATTTTATTGCCATACTACTGATCAGTGATTACTTCCCTTTTTATGTTTGCTCTATCATGTAGTAGCTTCCTCATTCTCTTGCATGGTTTGGTAATGGCTGGAGTCCAGCATGCCAGATGCCTGCGTGTATGGCATTGTGTCTTGTTGTTATTTGTGATTGCATAATCCAAGCATTCCTGGCTGTGTTCATGGAATGCCTGTATAACAGGTTCTGGTGTGTCCCATATTCTGCACCTGCACAGGGCCTTTAGTGGATTCCACATCAGTTTGGAGGGGTGCAACTTATGCTTTACACATGTTTTTCACTGTGGTTTTCTGGCCAGGGACTGTGGTCAGGATGTGTATATCCGGTGTGATTACTCTATGGTCTGGTCTTACCAGTGAGGGATACACTTCTCATCTTGCCATCCAGTACGCATGTTGCTGATTATCACATCCAGTATGCTTACCCCTCTTGTGGGAGTGGTACGTTGTTCCTGGGCATTTTGGTTTATGGATTCTAGGAACTTTTCTCCTACTGTGTTGGTGCTAGTATAATGCTCCCAGTGTATGTCTGAGTATTTTCAGTCATCCAATATAATGTGGTTTGGGGAGCTTGATATATTCATGTATTCCAACATAGGCCAGGCGCAGTTCCTGGTGTTAGGACAGTAGTCTGCAGCAGGCTATATACTGGGAGGCAGTTTTAGCCACTGGTACTTGACCATGGCTAATCCATGCTGCTTCTTGTTGTGGTACCAACATGGGGGTGTGGTTATCCTTGACAATTATTGCTAGTCACCCACCTTTTGTAGCTTGTTCCATGTTTTGAGGCTGTACAGCACAGTATGAAGTGTAACCTGGTAGTGTTAGGGTGCTGATGTGAGCCTTGACCCAGTTTTCTATTACAGGACAGATATCAACATTCTCCATACTGTGTGTGTTTACACTGCACGCATCTTGCTGTTTAGACTTCTGGCATTGGGTAGCATTACATCTAGGTTCCTATCCCTTGTGGTACCTATGAAGGTGGGTTTGTGTTTTGAGACTTACCTATTCAGGGCACCCTGTGGGTCCTGACAGCCTTTGCCAGTATCCATGGGGCCTGGACTGATAGGTGCACACCACCCCTAGCAGGTGGTGCATCATGTCATGCTCAGCATGTCTTCCCAGGCTGAAACACATTGGCTCCCCTTTGACTAACTTCATTACTTCAGCCAATTATTGCAATTGATCATCCCATCATCATATTGTGGCTTCATGCTTGGTGAGGGTGGGTGTTAGTCAGGGTCCTCAAGTGTGCATATAGTACATGGTGTTACATTACTTAACACATGGCATTCATGCCTCAGGTGGTGCTGCAGGGCTGCCTCTGTCAGATGCACATATTACACTCCCTGTACATGTTTGTGAGCAGGTCATGTCATTTTATGCATCCCTGTTATTATCTGAGTGAGTCAGAAACGGGTATCATTCCCAGGGTTCCTACTGAGCCAGTGTATGTGCTATGCGTTGCCTCTTTGCCAAGGCCAGGGCATACTAGGCACACCTCCTTCTGCCTACTGGGGCAGGCTCAGGTTGTTCCTCCTCTGAGTCACGCTCTGCCTGTGATGGCCTTGGCAATGGTGGGGGGCTGTTTAGCCCGGCCCTATGCTGGTCCTGCTGCAGCTGTTTTCGCAAGATCATATTATGTAGCATAGCACATACCATGACAATTTGGGTACATGTAGTTGGTGAGTACTGCAAGGCTCCACCAGATGTGTCCAGACACCGGAACCATGACTTGAGCAGCCCAAACACACGCTCTATTACATTACGTGTTTGTGCGTGTGCCTCATTATGGCATTCCTGTTCGGGTGTGTGTGCGTTTCTGATGGGTGTCATCAGCCACGGCTCCAGTGCATAACCTGCATCCCCCACTAGGTGTCCGTGTGGGATGTCCCCATTGGCAAATGTCTGGTACAGCTGTGTCAAATGCCAGATGTGGGAATCATGGTAGCTCCCAGGGCAGCCAGCACACACATTCATTATTATGCCCTGAGCATCACACATGACCTGGCAGTTGATGGAGGGGAAGCCCTTGCAGTTAATGTAGGCCCTACCCTGCTCACCGGCTGGTGCTTTGATGCATATGTGCGTGCAGTCTATTGCACCCACTACCTCAGGGTATTCCGCTATTTGCTGGAAGAGACGCATATTGCTGGCCAATACCTCACGGGCATTGTGGAAATATACATGATCATCGACATGTGCTGACATGGCATCCAGGAACTGGTGCAGTACCCTGGAGGCTGATGCCTGTGATATCCCCATCATATCACCAGTTGGTCTCTGGAAGGTACCTATTGCTAGTATTCTTAGGCCAACACATACCTTGGTTTCCACTGGGATGGGTTCCCCTCTGTTGGTTCTGTGTGTGAGGCGTGGCCTGCACAGCTCGATAATTTGCTGCAGGAGGTCTCTGTCCACTCTATAGCGCTCTACTATCTCCAGCTCATGTAACCCATGGTAGGTGACCCTGGGCCTGTACACTCCTCTCCGTCTCCTCACTGTTGGTTGTCTGGCACCATCTGCATTCTCACCACCCTCAGCAAGTCGCCTATGTCTCATTATGACAGCTATGGCAGCCCCTAGCATTTCTGCTCTGAGTTCACCTTTTTCAGTTTTCACTTCTAATAGCTTACTCCTGTCTTGCAGTGTCTCTTGAGAGAAACATCCTGCACTGCTGTTTGCAGAGTTTTAAGTGCTGGGCTGGGCTACTATTCTGCCTGTGTAATTGCCTGCTTCTAATTGTTTTCACCTGCTAGATCCAGCAGTATTCACTGCTACCTTCCTACTAATTCTGTTGCTTCCTTTTTCCTTTCTGTTTCCTCAGGGGGGAGCAGCGTACATACCAGCAGAAACATGCTCACAGTGGCTTACACGTGCGCACACATGCTTACATGGTTCGGTATCTGCTTATTCAGGTTAAAACGCACGCACACCAGCGCAAACAGTGTTACAACTCTGCCAACAGGCTCCCACATGCTCAGTCTGCCCTACACACACGCACACTAGTGCAAACAGTCTTAGAAATCTACCAACATGCTCCCACATGCTCAGTCTGCCTTACACGGGCGCACACTGTCCTACTCACGCCTCATGGCTGGCACACATGCGCATGCACGCCCAGCAAGAAACTTTGGTGTATGTAACAGTGTACACCTTCCATTTCTTGACTTTCCCATGCTTATCTTGTGGCACTCCTCTTTCCATGATCTGTGTCTGTCATCTGTCATGTAACACTGACCTCCAATGAACTGCATTTCTTTCTACCATTCCCCCCTGTGATGTCACCTATCTCCTACTCTATTCCTCCCCCTTATGTATCTCTTACACTACTCAGAATGTGCTCATTTGCTATTTGACTGTGGGATTCAGTATCCTATCCCTCATTTACATCAGATTGCCTACTAATGCTTAGTTACATGTGTTAGACTCAGCTTCCCCCCTTAGCAACCACTACATGGTGGCCATGTTGTTTTTGGTCTGCTGGTCCCTGCATTGTCATTCCATGTATTGCATAAAACCCACATTTGTGGGTTTATAACCTTCATTTTTATGTTTTATACAGCGCAGCCAGTTTACGCGGGGTTGCGCTGTGTTTAAACATCGGCGATATATATTTTTTTAATATTTGCATCGGGGTACTTTGCCAATGGCCACATATTTGGCCATTGGCATGCTGCCTGACACATATGCACCCTTTATTTGGAGCTGACATGGCTCCATTGTGATTTTTACAGAAACGTACTCAGTTGTCAACTGAGTACATTTCTGCAGCTAAAACGGCTCTTACACGGGCTGCTTTCTGTTTCGTGGATCGCTACTCTACCTCATTTACATGCCTTTCGGCTGCAAGTGAGGTATTTAGCATATCCACACCCAGTCCGTGTAAGAGACGTTTTAGCTGGTCTCTTACACAGAGTTTCGGGCTGTTCCTGGATCGCAAGGCTTGCATGGAGTGTTACATGTCTCTTACACTCCGTGCAAGCCTTCGTGAATCCTGCCCTTTCTCTTTAGACTCATCATAAACACTTCAGATGCTGGTAAAATTATCACTCATTCTACTTACTCTTGTTCTTTTAGCACCAGTGTGTACGTCTCTAAGTAAACTTTCCAGATGAATCAAGCATTGACTTTTTGTAGTCATTTTTAAAGTTCATGTGCAGATGTTTTTTAATATTTCTTTTTGCTGTATTTACACTGCCATAAGTAAGGTAGTCTTTATATTGTAAAATATATAGTTCTTTAATTAACCTACCTCAGTTAAACTATATTTATTAAATCAGTAACTTTATCTTTATACTTATGCATGCATAGCATCTGTCCAATTAATTCCTGATGCCATGTTATTTGGTCACACTTTCTGATAATGTTGTTTTGGGGAGAAACATGTACTGGGTAGGAATGTTTTCTGTCATCTGCAGCTTACTAATTGGAATTTCAGGAACTTTTTCATCTTTAACTGTCATATACCAAATTGCATGATATGTAAGTAAAGACAGAATACATTTAATCTACAAACCTGAAACTCTTTTAGAAACATGAAACTTTAAATCTTTAGTCACACCTGATCACCCATGACACATGGTCTTAACAATGCCTCTGATACATAACAAAACACTATAAGTGTTGTTTTGTGTAAATTTTATAAAGCTTCAATATTTTATGCTATGCTGAATACATGTTGCCAGCAATTCATCTAATATGAGTTCAATTGTTTTGTTTCTACAACATGTACAGTCACTTAGAATACAACATAACCAGCCATTCAATCAATAAGATGTTAAATCAATAAATAAGTAGTGCAGCTTTACAAAATGGGTAAGGAAAAATAAACAATCACATTGCTAGTTACAAGTGCATCAAATCATATCCTAGCATAGTAAAAGCTAGTGGAAACAACATGGACCTCACACTTACTCACAGATCTCCTTTACAGACTTCAAAATTGTAGGGAAAAGCTGTCAAGCATAGAAATATTAACCCCAACAAGAAAAAAATACACATTCTGCAAATAAAATGCATTGCAAAGTCTACATACAAGATAGTTAAAAAAAAAAAAAAAAAAAAAAAAAAAAAACAGGAATCAGATGGTTGCAGAAATGTATTTACTTCTTTGTATTTGCAAATTAAATACACCTTATAGTAATAAAAGGGCTTAGAACTAAAATTTAGGTATATTGCCTGAACAGGAAAAATAAAGGAAAAAACATACCCCGGGATTCAATAAACATTTTTTTCCATGCCAGAATAGTGCAGTAGCTCCTGCATGGAATATGGCCACCGAGCGATCCAGTAAACAAGGCTTGGGGTGTGCATGTGCCTGCTAGCACTTTTCTCATATGGACACCCCTGAATAATGTTAATTACCTCATATGATGGTGAAAATCATGCGAATGAGGTAAATTAGCGATTCAGTAAGCAGATAGGCATTCGTGCCAGAACAGTGTCCAGTACAAAAATGGATTTGGTTACTGACCATATACATTTCTGCAAAAGTCAAAAGGGGGGCATGACAGCTCAAACTAAAGCATATATTATAATCATTAGTCATGACAATGGCCAAAAATATGACCATTGGCATGGTGAAGAGTTGAAAAATTATAAAAATCAAAGTTTATTTTTTTTTTGGCCAATTTCGGCACTTTGAGTGTAGCGCAGTGGCGTGCAAACAGGATTGTGCAGAAAATAAAAAAAATGTGAAAAGAAAATTTTAAGTAAAATCTGCATTTTGCCATTATAGTGTATGACATGCAGAATCAAAACAAAAACAGGTAACACTGGTTGCTAAGGAGAAAGGCTTTGGTGTAGTGGTGTAACAAGGGACTAAGACAGTGGAGTATGCAAATGAGCAAATTTTACTGAATCACTAAATGGGAGACCATTCTCTGGCTGCACCTAACTATGTAGGAGTTATAAGGCAGTGGTGTAAGCAGGAGAAGCAGATGACATGAAAAGGGTGTGTGTCATACTTGGTGTAAGCACATTGGAGCTCCATAGCTTCTATTTGAGCTTAGTTCAGCACAGCTAAGCAAGGGTGTGTGTCTGAGGCTGTATTTACTTATTCCATGAAATAAAGAGCGTGTTCACATCCAGGGAGGGCCATTTCTGCTAAAGAGTGTTTACTTTAGCTAAACAGGTTTGCTCGGCATGCACTGGGTCTTAATAAATACAAAAAAGGAAAAAAAAAAAACAGAAATAGCAGAACTGTTTTCATTTGGGTAGTGTGTTTGCGAGGCATGCCACGGGGCTTAAAAGGGGTGCAAATGGGAAGGGAAAAAAAAAGAAAAAACAGAATAAAAGCAATCAAGGACAAATAATATAGCTGGCAGGTGAATGCTTCATAGTCAGCGAATCATACAGGTAGCATCTGCAGCACAACAGTATAAACTATGCAAACACCTTCCAGTCTGTTTTTTTCCCACAAAGTCTGCACCATTGGTGTATACACTCAGGGGAATTATAACTGACAAAATGTTAGGGGCTGCTGTCACTTTGATACATCAGTATGTACTAGAGGCTGAGGGTGGTGTGGAGGATAATGTTGACAACCAGCCCAGACTGAGGAGGAGGAGGAGAAGAGTGTTCAGAACCAGGGTAACCTACCTGGGGCTACATGATCTGGAGATAGTAGAGAGCTACAGGGTGGACAGAGACATACTTCAGAAAATCACTGAGATTTTCTGGCCTCACCTCAGACCTATAGCCAACAGAGGGGAACCCATCCCAGTGGATACCAAGGTATGTGTAACCTTAAGAATGCTAGCTACAGGTACTTTCCAAAGATCTACTGGGGACATCATGGGTGTCTCACAGGCATCTGCATCCAGGGTACTCCACCAGTTCTTGGATGCCATGCTACCACATGCCAGTGAGCACATTTACTTCCCTAACACCTGTAAGGAGAGGACCAGCAATGTGCACCTCTTCCACCATGTGGCAGACTACCCAGAGGTACTGGGTGCCATAGACTGCAAGCACATCCACATCAAAGCACCACCCAGTGAGCAGGTTAGGGTCTACCTAAACTGCAAGGGCCTTCACTCCATCCATTGCCAGGCTGTGTGCAATCCCCAGTACACACATTAATGATAATGCCCTGGGGACTGCACTCCATCAACTGCCAGGTCATGTGCAATCCCCAGGGAATTATCATTAATGTGTGTGCTGGCAGCCCTGGAAGCTATCACAACTCCCACATCTGGCATTTCTCACAATTGTATCAGAAATTTGCCAGAGGGGACATCCCATATGGCCATCTGGTGGGGGGGGCTGGCTATGTACTGGAGCTGTGGATGATGACAACCATCAGAAATGCACACACATCCACTCAAGAATGCCATAATAAGGCATACACACAAACCAGGATCATTATAGAACGTGTGTTTGGGATGCTAAAGTCTCGGTTCTGCTGCCTTGACATATCTGGTGGAGCCTTGCAGTACTCTACAGCCACATGTGCACACATGTTCATAGTATCTGCCATGCTACACAGTATGATCCTGCGGAAAGTGCTGCAGCAGGAACAGCACGGGGAAGGGCCACACAGCCCCCCACCATTGCCAAGGTCCCCACAAGTACAGAGGGACACAGAGGAGGAGCCCCCTGATCCAGCCCCTGTAGGCAGATGGAGGCATGCCCAGTATGCCCTGGCCTTGGCAAAGAGGCAATGCATAGCACACACACTGACACTGTAGAGACCCAGGGACTGACACCTCTCTCTGACTTGCCCACACAGTAAAATGGATGACTCACACTACCTGCAACTTACCATGTATGGGCAGTGTACTGCATGCATTCGACATAGGCAACCCTCAAACACCATCCTCACAACTGCCACAGGCACAAGGTAAGTCAGTCTTCTTAACAATAAATGAATGGATTAGTATGTTCTGGTAGCATATCTATGGTATTGCTGCATGCATGCAAGGGAATGTGGTGGCCTACTGGGATAGCAGCAGACAACTGACAGCTATGTGGGACACCAGGAAAAGTTTGCCCAATACTGGCTTCCCCACACTGCACAGTAGTATCCAAGGTGACGAATCCCACTACAGCATTTGTGAGGGGCAACTAACTGGGGGGGGGGTCATAGGTCACAGGCATGGATGTCAGTGTGGGGTTCCCATACTCACTCCTCAGCCTCACCCAGCAAGTGAGCTGTAGAAAACCATAAAGAAATGTCTGGCAAAGGCCCACAAATGGTGACAATGATGAAATACCCCCCTACAGACTTACACAGTGGTAGCACTACAAGTCTTGCAGCTGCAGTAAGGCTCTGAAAGGTAAGAAGTCTGAAACTCAAATGTATGCCATTACAGTCTGATCAGTGGTCCTTAGTGATATGCCTCTAATCTCCAAGACAGGGCACAATACTATGCTAAATGGAACCAAAATGTATAGCAAATAAAAACACAGTCAGTGCAAATGTGTACAGTTGACAGGTGTGCTTCCCACACCCATATTCCCATAGAAATGCAGTAACATGTATGTTTGCAGGGAAATAGCAGAAACCATACATTGCCAGGGCTGTCCCAATCAACATGATACCTTGTTGCATGTCCACAATATGCAGGGGTCAATGATCTATGTATATGTGTGGTTAATACTGTCAGGATGTGGCCAGCATGACTCCCAGCTGTTATGTCATAGTGGCCTAGGTACAGTGCTGTCTTTGACAGGTCCATGTTCCAAGACCTACAGTGCCAAGTATTCTGCATGTCACCTATACCTACGGTAGGAGTTGTACACACTCTCCAGATGTCAATAGCTGTTAATGCAGGACAGCTGTATAAGTCATGGACAGGGGGTCACATATATGGACAGTACACAGCTTGGAGTAACCTACACAGTGTCTACCATACCTCTCAACTGTACAGGCCTATTGCAGAATGTTCAGAGGTTTGCATCATAACTGTGGTTTGTATAACATGAAATAATGGTTGGCAATTCATTGACAAATCAAAGTAAAAATCTAAGGACCACAGCAAATGGAGTGGTGCAATGATGGACAACCTGCTCAAGAGGTACACTCAGAGGTTTGAAGTCCATAACCCTGTGTGCGATGTAATGGAATGTACTCCGGCTACATCAGAATTATAAATACATAACAGCATCCACTGTGGCCAAAGCCTGTGACTGAACTACAGAAGGACAAAGAGACACACATAAGGGGAAGGGGAACCACTGGCCAGACAAATGGAGATTGTGCACACTAGAACAGATTGTGCAGTAACATAGGTGATGTGCAGTGTAAGGAGTCAGTAAACATCACCTGCAAATACACAACACACACCCATGTAAGTGGAGGGCCACAACAAAACAATACCCAAACAATGGACACCTCAGAGGCAAAATCACATGAGAACTCCACAAACCTACACACCACAGACCATGTAGACTCCACACACCAGGGTCTTGCAAACACTAAGGCCTTACCTGAAACCACAAACACCTACCCTACACAGATAGGCTAACAGCATTGTCCCTCAACCCCATTCCATGCAGCCTCTGCTGAGGTGACCCCTGCCTGGCATACAAAGCAATCCAGACCCTGCCTTGATGGCACTGTTGCACATCTGGAACTCAAGGCCCACTCCATCAACCTGTAGGTGCAGCATCAACCTGGGCTGTGATATCAGTATGGCTTGTTGGTATGACAGATATGTGCACCACACACTCCCCCATCTGTGGAATACACTCCCTGTCAACAGCAAGGCAAGTACCTCAATATCCCTAGTGATGTGCTCCCTGTGTAACTGCATTGGAAACACAAAATACAGTCCTATGATCCCATCTGTGTCCCTCCTGGACAGGGGCTCTTTGTGCTAACATATTGTAACATGGCTGCAGTCTTGTCTGCATGGGTTATAAGGACTTCAGGGTCAATACCCTACTAATGTCATAGCAACCTATCAACCTATACACAACTGTCTATCAGTGGTTCATCACATTACTCTGTACTGCTCTGCCACTGACACACCTGGAAGTCACAGTGCTATGTGGAATATACTACACATGTAATGGACATTTCTGCACAGTAGAATGCACACTGTACCCACACCCATACTTCCCAACCTCTGATAGCAAGACATTTCGACAAGGTCATAAATATAAGTGGGACAAAGGCACAATGATAGGCACGTATTGTGAATATTGCCCTTACATACTGAGAAAGTTGGTAGGATAAGGGGTTTTGCATTAGCAGGAATAGTCTGAAGGTTATGAGTCTGAAACACTAATGTCTGTTATTATTTCGTAACATCAGTCTTCAATTATATGCAACTAACTTGCCATAAAAACACAAGTTCATGTAGACTGGATGAAACTTCTAGACAAACACCTGGACAATCTGCAAACAAATGTACAGTTGAGAGGTATGGCCACACCAGGATATGACATTTCAGGTAAGAAGAATGCCACACAAGCAGGAGATCCCCAGACAGTATATCACAAAGTTGCTGGACTGTTTACACAGCTTCATCAGTCAACTGGCTGTAGGCACACTTCTCAACTGGGAGTTTTGGACAAGAATGTATATAGTCAGTCTTATAATATGGGTCTGTGCATCATACATCTTGTATTCTTCTGGCAAAGCACTGTGATGATCTAAGGATGTCTGTCACTAGGTAATGACTCAATACATTACAGTGTCAGACTTCAGATATGTCAGAAAATGTCTGCTAAAATAAACCCAGTACCTCTAGGAAAGTCCTGTTTACTTTTGAGAGGTATGGTTGTAGCACACAAAACCCTGGACCGGACTAGACCTATCTCTTGAATGGAGCCCCACTTTCACTATAGAAGGTCAAACTGGGCATGATCCTACACTTAGAGAATCCCAAGACATGTGGGAACCCACATCGGACTATATAACTGTATTGTACATATATGTCTTTGCATACAGACAGCTATGTATACCTTAACTGTCCCTACACACACCCATCAGACAGGATTACCCTCAGCTAGTTGTAGGTAGCCCATATGTGATATATCTGCATCTGTTGCATGTGATACACAGACATATATATATGGGCCACAGATAATATGCCAAGCATACACACACACATAGATGTGGGGAAGACAGAGACAGACAGTGATAGAGACAGAGACACAGGTGGACACACAGAGTGAGTCACACACACGGATACCCTGAATGGCATATTGTGATGTCCTGCTGTGGACAGTGGCATACAGTTCGTAACCAGACACACGTGCCAACTTGGAGGCGAGCGCCATTGTGTAATAGTACTGAAGTGGGAGTTATAATATCACATCACCTGCCTGTGTGTGTGTGTGTGTGTGTGTGTGTGTGTGTGTGTGTGTGTGTGTGCGTGCATGTGCGTGAGTGTGTGTGTGTGTGTGTGTGTGTGTGCGTGTGTGCGTGTGTGCGTGTGTGCGTGTGTGCGTGTGTGTGTGTGTGTGTATGTGTGTAGGTGAAACAGTTTTAGGTCATTCCCATACAGTACACTTTCCAGTGCCCCACTTTAGCAGTCCAGCTGATGCCATTCCCCTTAGAAGTACCTTTGCACAGCCTCAGCCTTATAAGCTCATGGCGCGTGCAGTAACTATGTAACAGTATAGTACAAATCACTAGATAGGCGGGAGTTCTATTCCCAGTTCTGGCAAATGTTTGTGTGTGTGTATATGCTTGTAGGCTGAAGTATTTTGAGGACTTCCCCACCCACAACACTTCACAGTGCCCTACTTTAGCAGTGCTCCTGATGTCAGTTACCTTAGAAGCACCTTTGTGCACTTATCAGTTCTATAAGCTCTGTAGCACATGTGATAACTTTGTAACCTATAGTATAAATAACTTAATAAGCAGGGGTTTTATTCCCAGTTCTGGCAAGTGTATGTTTGTAGGCTGGAGTATTTTGAGGACTTTCTCACTCACTGCACATCCCAGTGCCCAATCTTTGCAGTCCTGCTGATGTCATTCACATTAGAAGTACCTTTGTGCACTTGTCAGCCCACTAAGCTATGTAGCACATGCAATAACCATTTAACACTATAATGCAAATAACTAGATAGACAAGGGTTCTATTCTCAGATCTGGCAAGTTTGTGTGTGTGTGTGTGTGTGTGTGTGTGTGTGTGTGTGTGTATAACTGTATGTACAAGATTTTGTAAGTGCGTATGTTTGTAGGACAAAGTATTTTGAGTACTTTCCCACCCACAACACTTCCTAGTGCCCAACTTTAGCAGTCTTGCTGATATCATTGCCCTTTGAAGTGCCTTTGGACAGCACTCAGCTCTATAAGCTTTGTGGCGCATGTAAAACTAACAGTATAGTACAGATAAGTAGATAGGCAGTGGTTCTACACTCAATTGTGCCAAGTGTGTGTGTGTGTGTTTGGATGAGAATCATATCCTCTGGTGGGGTGGTTTATACAGTGGCAGCTGGTGACTTCAAATCAAAGTGGGGCTGCAGGAGACAGTTGAGTGGGTGGGGCCAATGGGAAACAGTGTGGCCAACTAGAAAGGAGTGGAGCTATGCTCAAAACCACAAAAACTGGGACTTTAATTAAATACACTGCCCTGGGTGCCAAACTGTCATTATGAGAGTCCAATCAAGACAAAATGAAGTGTAGAAGAAAAAAATAGTTCAATGCATTGGCTACATGACAGCTTACTTAATATCTGGATGGAAACAAAAAGGTTGTGAGGCATGAAAAAATAAATTACTTTTTAAATACATTACTGGAATGCCAGTCAAAATAAAGTATAAAAAAACAAGCAGCACTCAACTCAAACCACTTCTCCTTGAACTGCAGTTTTAAGTATAATTTATATTCAGCTTTATAAAAGTACCGATTAACAAGCTAAAAGTAGCAATCTCTATGATACCCCCACTTGTAAAAATGTTTCTTATCCAAAATGACCTGTTGCCTGACAACAACAATCTACTTGTTTCATGGGGAAAACATGATCAAAGTAAAAAAATGAACAGCAAACAAGAAACAAGCTCAAGATAACTTGCTTAAAGGATTGTTGCATTTTACATTTTACAGCACAAAAACTAATAGACATCAGCTAAACAAAGCAATTCAGGGTAGCCCCCCCCCACCTATTATAAACATTTTAAACTATACACAGTGATACTTACAAGTGCACTGAATAACTGTTTCCAAAAGAGAATATATAACCAAGATATGTGGGGGGCTTCATCCCCACACCACCCAATGTGGGGGGCTGTGCCCCCACACCCCCCTACTATATATACTAACTCTAGGATCACACTACAGTGGGGAAAAGGCCATTTATAACTTTCAACGAAATGAGTTTCAGTCAAGTGAGTTTTCTGTGAAGTGAGCTTTCAGTGAAGTGGTCCTAGTAATTTGATTTTCAGTCAAGTGAGTTTTCAATCAACTGTAGTAGACCCATATATATATATATATATATATATATATATATATATAATATCTGTATCTATCTATGTATCTATATATATATATATATATATATATATATATATATATATATATATATATAGTTCCCCTTCAGAAGACTGAAACATCATAAGCTCGAAATTCATGAGCCTGAAACCAAAAGCCAGAAAACTCAAAAGCTTGAAACCCAAAAGCCTGAAAACACACAAAATACATATACTGACTTTAAACAACATAAACCATATTACTTTCCACTAAATATAAGCAGAGGGGCAAACCCCCTGCACCCTCCCACCCCTTGCTACTTAAATATATCAACTCAGAGACTGCACTTCACTAAACTAAGTGCAGTCTTGGATTTGATAAATTTAAGTAGCAGGGGGGGGTGCAGGGGGGCTTCTCCCCTGCTCATACTTGGTGACAACTGCTATGCTTTGTTTTGTATGTGTTTCTGTGTGTCTTTGTACTGGCATATTAGCCTTATTTGTATTCTGTGTGTTTTCAGTCTTTTGAGTTTCAGGCTTTTGAGCTTTCAGGCTTTTGGTTTCAGGCTTATGAATTTCGAGCTTATGATGTTTCATTCTTCTGAAGGGGAGCTATATATATATATATATATATATATATATATATATATATATATATATATATATATATATAGGTTCCTATGGCTGAAAACATATGATCAAAGTTTTGAAACTCTGAACACTTAAACAGAGATCTCCATACAGTGTGGAATGGGAATATTCCCTTTTCCTCACTGTAGTGTGCTGTCGGAGTTGGTATATATTAATAGCAGGCAGGGGGTGTGAGGGGTGCAGAATAAATGTGTTTTAGTTTGTTTTTGCTTTTTGTTTTTTTTTTTTTTGAATGTTTGAAGTTACAAAACTTCAATCATATGATCTCGGCCATATGAGATTCAAAGTTTTGTAATTTTGATTATTCAAAGTAGACTCATATATACATATATATATATATATATATATATATATATATATATATATATATATATATATATATATATATATCTGTGTCAGATGATCGACTTTTCAGTAACTTGAAAAATAAATCTCGGAGACCATATGGTCTAGTTTCCAAAAACTCGAACATCAAAAAAAAAAAACATTTTATTTTTTACATTTTTCCAGAGGGGCAAGCCCCCTGCACTCCCCACCCCTGCAAATTATATATAACAACGCTGAGACCAAACTACAGTGAAGAAAGGGGTAAATTTCCCGATCCTCACTGTACAGCGATCTCCATTCAAAACCTTCAAGTTTTCAAAAATTCGACCATATGGTCTCAACTATATGAAGTTCATGTTTCTAAAAACTCAGTCAACTGACAGGGACCTATACATATATGTATATAGATAGATAAATATAGACATAGCAATAGATATATAAGTCTGATGATTGTTTCCCTTATTAGGCTTACATTTTCATATTAGATTCACTTTTGGATATTTAAATGGAATTATTTCAATGATTTCATTGTAGTGATGAAGTCCATTGTGACCAAAGCACTCGACTAACTTGTTATTAGATTCAACATGTTTTTAAAAACTTCAACATTTCAGTACTCCTTCCTTTTTGGTGTGGTTTCCTGTTGTTTGGAGCAGACTGCCTGGTAGTGATTCCATTTAGTAGCTTCTTGGTTTGTGTGTTTGGATTCTCTCAGTTTTTGGTTGTTTTTTTTTTTTTTAATTTGAGTCACAACCTTAGCAAATTCCCCATTGCAAGATTGTGGTGAACTTTCCCAGGAACTAAGCATTTTAAACAACAATATTGGTAACCTTTCCTTGCTTGCCCAACAAGTAAAGCAAGAGATATACTTTACACCATCTTAGATTTCCTGTTTTAGGTCCAGCACCAGTAATTCATATTTCTAACATACAAAGTGATTGGCACACCAGTGATTTTTCTTTAGACTTATGGTTTAACAAGTCTGCTAGTACTGGTAGTATTGACAGCTTGGAATTATATGGTCAATGTTCTTTTTGTGAGCACTTAGTAATTTTTGAAAAAACTTAATAAGTTCAGACGTCTACAGATAATGAAGAGTTACTTAAGGGAATGTGTTAAAAGCTGGCAAATTCCTAAAGGTTTGAGATGCTGGAAATTCCCCAATGGATTAATGGCAGACTCATAGCTATATTGTGAATGGACTACTCTATTTCACCAACACAGTTGCAAGTTAATGGGTATAGTGGTTAAACATAATGAATGAACTACGAACACTTTATCTGATGAAATAAAGAAACTTGATATGAGTATCAAGAATTACCTTTTATATAGGTCATGTGCACAAATATGAAGTCCCCCTTGTTAAAGTTGGAACTAATTGTAAATCTAATACTGAATGTAAAAAGAAAGCCTACAACGGGATTTGGAGGATTGTGCTAATGGAGTGGTTTATCCAACAGTCCATGGTTATAACATCAGTGGTAGTTCTGATGAGGATCATTGATCAGATTATCCATCTGAGACACAGGATGATGGGGTCCCTTTAGAGCAGGGCCCTTGGAGGTTTGCTACAACATCCAATTTGCAAACAGTGAAAGGAGATGATAACAACCACAACAACAACAATTAAACTATGATGGATCAGCTGAATGGATGGGGGCAACAGAGAAGTTTGAAGAAGTAAAAAAGTTTGGACAAAGCAGGAGATGAAACCAATAATCAACATAATTTTCAACTGAACTTCAATTCTGTGTGAAAAAAATGGCCACAAAATTTACATATGCAGTCATATGGACATCAGTGATTCTTACTTTGCTCTTTTCAAACTGGCCATTAATGTGTGATTTCATACCAGAATATAGGTCAACTTTGTGAATGCAGAACTGCAGGATAATAGCTCTTTGTGCCTCAGGGATAAAAATACATATTTCCAAATGTAGTCAAAACATTTAATTATTAATATTAAAACTTTAAGAGTGCCTAGAATTACTAATTTTATTTTGATTCAATTTAATCTTGGTAGGGGAAGACATAAGGTTTCTGGACTGACATTTCAATTGTATTTGTATGGAGTGACACTAATCAGAAGTTATTTTCTAAAGCAGTTGTAATTACACTCATTTTGATAGTTTAAATATGCAGCTATATCCTGATCAAGCACTTAAAACGGTAAAACCCATGCTTAACACACACTTTAAATGAGAAATACTTTTCCTTAGGAAATTGAGATACAACTGCTTGTGGTTATTTTCTTAAAAGCTTGAATTTTACATCAGAACTGAAGGAGATGTTCTATAAGAAGACCCTAGTGTGGGCATTGGGGGAGCTGGGTAGGGGTAGGATGATGCAGCTGTTTGCTATCTTCTCCACACTAGGAGGGAGTGAGACCTTTCTGCCCATGATATGACATATCCCCTATGAAAGATTCAATGCCATTATCATATGTCAGATTGCCACTAACAATTCAGTATTAAACAGTAGTGCTGGAGCAACCTGATACTAAAAGCGGTGATGCATGTGACACAGCAGCTCTGCCTACTTAGGGCTTTCATGAAACTCCTAGCTTACATGAGAAAGTATGTGTTCTTCAGAGAGCTCCACTTTGAACTTTACTCTTCCCAAATGACCAGTGCTGCCATCCAGGCCTAGGAGTATAGTATCGGGATTGCTAAGATAAAATGAACCAGTGGGAGCAGATTCACAGCAGTTGATGGTCAGCTGGAAGCATGAAATGGGGAGGAGGAGTTTACAAAAATAAAAAAGTATACAGTAGGCACATCAGTGATACAAATAAACTGCATCTTTGCTGTGTTGTACTGTTTAGAGTAGAAAGCAAATAGTAGTAGCAAGGTTGTATTCTACATGCATTATTTATAATAATGTAAACATAACGCTGCAGATTGTGTATTTTGTTTGCATCTCTATCACCAGGTAAAAAGCTATTGGGATTTTCATGGTGCATACTGCTGTCACTCACCTTCTATGTCACAAATGTGGTAATGCAGCTGATGCATTGGAATAGTGGGAAAAACAGTGACTATGACCAAGGTTTAGGTTTGTTCAGCTTTTTCTAAACTGTTTTGAAACAGTTACTGAATTTCTTAAATTGACATAAGTGCGTTATGTTACATTCATTTCTACAAGTTTGATTCCATTAAAGGAAAGTTTTACTGACTTTTGTTAAATAGTGCTAGTTTTAATAATGCTTCATTACTGACTGAACTGTTTGTTTAACAAGGTGTGTTTGTTAGTAAACTGACAGTATAAACAAATGGGTATGCATCAATGACTTCCATTACTAACTGGGAAATTTACACATAGGGTCAGGGAGGTGTGAGGGTGACTTAGGTTTGCAGACTTGTATGACAGTATAGGGTTAGGGGGTTAGGGACTAGGGAGCAATCAGGGAGTTTAGATTTAAGGAATGGGGGTAGACAAAGGGTTAAGAAGCAACTAGTAAATGTAAGTTTAGAGAGCAGGAGGGGAGTCCATGATCGGTAGCCAATGGGGATATTAGGTTTAGGAAGCAGAAGGGGAGCTTTAGGATTATGATCAGGATTTTGAGAAGACTATGTAGTTTAGTAGCAGTGGGTCATGGGAAAGCTATGTAAGTTGGTAGGGTCTGGATAGCTGTAATTCCAGAACTATGATTGTAGGTTGTTGTATAGGTTTTAGTTATGTTGAGTATGTTTGGATTTGATGAAAGGTTCACTGATGTAATGGGGCTCATTTTAGTGATATAGATCCTACATATTCAGTGTACTTCTGAGGAAAAATTATTATAATAAAAGAATGCTCAACAAGACTGCAGTTTTCTTGACAATAAGTAATTTTCATAACAGTATGTTATATACTTTCATTTATTTGCTAACATGTTAAACCCAATATGCACAAATGCCATATTTTAACAGTATGCAAAATCACTGTCTTGCTATGTACATGCACAGATTCACATAGTAGGCAAATAATCGCTTAAGAGAATCAAATCCCGGACTGCGGAATGGACCTTTTCAACAGCTGATAGCGTTAGTCCTCAGTGCTAGAGAGCCAGAATAGCAGATGGCCATTCTCTTGAAAGTGACTGACTGAATGATGTTTTCATGGTGCTGTTAATTTTTGAACTAATCATATCCTTATATAAGGTATGGCTACCACTGAGAAAGATATAAGAAGAGTGCTTGCTCCCCTGTATAAAAGTTAGGTTAGAATTTTGTTTCTAAGTATTATTTGTTCAATTAGTCTCAACTGAATGGTCTCTGACTTATCTCTCCTCACTGAGCTTCTTGATATCCATTCATTTGTTCATGCGGTGTTGATCTTTTCTCTCTTGCATTATGCATAGTTTACTATCAAAATGTGGAAAATCAAAACAATTTTCTCCTTTTTGATCAAATTAATTTTCTGAATTTGGTAATACAAAATTACCAAAATATTGGAAATGGTAAACAAGGAATCAACATTCAAACACCAGAAGATCCAATGTCAAAAATCAGTAACACCGATAGTGTTTGTGTAGAGGGGCAAGCCCCCCTGTACTCCCACACCCCCTGCATATTATAAATTCTAGCTCTGAGAACACACTGCAGTGAGGAAAACAGTCAATTTCCTGATCCCCACTGTAGTGAAATCTGTTATCAGAGCATCGAATGCACATTAGCTAATGCACACTACCATTCACTAATGAGCACTCGATCATTTTTCAGAAAGGCATTACAGAAACTGGAAAAGATGCATTTGACCATCCCAGTTTGACCTAAGTGCTATTCCACATTTTTTATAGTAAACCTTTTGCATATGTTGTTGACTCCTGGAGCTGTGTTTGTCCTGAACTACAGTGACAAGAAATGTTGTTGCTACAGTTTAGGTGCTACAGATTATACAGAGTAAACAGAAAGCATAATAACACTTTCACTAAGAAACTCACTGCCCCAGAGTATATTATTAGTGGGTTTTTTTTTAATTGATTTTCCCCTAAGTACACTCTGCTTAATTCTGAAGAGTAATATTCATATTTGCCCTACTCAGATATAAGTAACTCTGGAAAGAGTTATAACTGTCATATGGCATGGTGTCTTGACATTTTGATTTCTGAACATTGACAAATTGCTAATGATTTATTATGTGGAGAATTAGTTTTAAGATTTATTGGTTGATGCGATTTTAGCATATAATTTTAATATTTTTTTACATAGTGGTCCTTTAAGAAAGCAAATTGCTTTAATTGAAATGCTTTAGGAGTGTATAAAAGCTTTATTATTAGGTTAATTTAGTGATTCTGATGAAGTCTCACATTTTTGAGACAAAAGCACCTAATCTATGTGATTTTATATGATAAACTTTAATTATTTTATTTGCTGGCTATTGCGGTTGTTCCATTACCCATATCTGTGAAAGTATTTTCAGTAGTGGTTCGCTACTTGTGGAGAGTTTATAGGGCCAGATTCAGGAAGCCTCCGTGTAAGAGTTATAACTCTTACACGGAGGCTGCAGTGAAACTGTGTGATGTCAGCATGTCATGCATATGCATGAGGTGCATAAGGCATGCTGAATCACACTAGTAACTCTTACACGGTCCGTGTAAGAGAGTAGGGGGCATGTCTGTAGGCTAAGCCCTGCAAGCGGACACGCCCCCGGAAGACTAGAATGGCTGAAAGTAAACAGCCACGAGAGAGGCCATGGAAATGTGCATAAACACACTACACAACACATGCCCCGATAGACCATCACTGTATAAAGTGAAGAGATGTAATAAAATTAAATTAAAACCTTTTTTTTTAAAACCCCGTAAATGTTTGCTACTGTGTGCTGCAGGTGTGCTACTAGCGCAATCACAGTTAGCAATCAGTGGAAAAGGATATAAGAACTAAATATGCAAAGTAAGCCAAGAAGTAATAGCTTAGCGGTAGAGTTGCCGCCTAAGAGTAGGCAGGAAGGGTTCGAGCCCCCACAACAACCTTTTTTTTTTTGTAAATAAGCACTAAAAAGCCCCCTGACAGTATTGTACACATGTAAATGTATTCCCTTTTGTAAAATGGAATGAAACGGAGCATATATTCTGAAGTAACACAATAACAAAAATAGTCAGAAATGTACTGATAGGTAAGCTGCTGTGAGACGGAGTGCCCGTAGCTGAGTAGTGTTTATAAAGCTGTAAACTGCGTGCCTGTTGCTAGGCATCGGTTTAACAGAGTGAAACTGTTTGCAACTAGCTGTGCTGAGCTGAACATGTGTGTCACTAGCCAATTAAGGTTTATCCCAGCGTACACCGTTTGCGCGGCGCTCCCACAAGCTAGCTGCCAGTGCGCATGCGTTAGCTCCGCGCAAACGAGCGCAGACCTGGTTTTAAGTGCTTAAAGTGCTTTTGGCATGTTTGATTGACAGGTCTCAACTCATTTCTGTCAGGAAAATCAAAAATCAGTTGCCAGATTCGAACCCAGGATACCATGCACTAGAGTCAAGGTACTAAACCACTAAGCCATGACAGCAATACCTAGAAATGCAGAAATAGCATATATATGGGATAAAATCCAGAATGGAGCATGATAAAGCATTTTCAGTGAAGTAGATACAATTCCAAAACGGCCAATCAGAGAAATGTGCGGGAAAATCGGCATATATAAGCCCCATAGGCGGGAATACACAGCATAAACGATTGTAGATCAGAGCTGCAGTCAGAATGAGTGGAGTAGGTGAGGGACGTTGCTTTCGAGCACAGCATTGGGGCGTTGAGGAGTCCAGATACATGGTCTGGCTCCTTGTCCACCATCACGAGGCCCAACTCATGCAGGGCCAGGTCTCATGGGGAGCATATAGGGCAGAGGCATGGGACCAGTTGGCTCGTGATCTGACCAGTGCTACTGGCATTCCACGCACTGGTGAGCAGGTCCGTCACCACCATGCGGACTTGAAACGACGCAAGCAAGACCAGTTGTCCGAATGGATCCAGGAGGCCCGGATATGCCCAACGCCCCACTACTGAGTAAGTTACATTTTACTTATGTATGTAAGGATTTCAACTAGCTGATACCATGGAGATGTGTAGTCCAATATTACTTCTTTTGTATTACAGCTGCAGGTGTCCGCTCTACGAATCGCGAGATGCATGCCCGTAGGCTGGTGCGGATGCGCCACCGTGCAGGTTAGTAACCCCACCCAGTACTTGTAAATAAATATTATACTGTAGCATGTATCAGAACACTGCAGTGTGTTGATTAAAAGTAATATAATGTGCAAGCAAGATTTGAAAGTCTGCAGGTATGGCTGCAACAAGTTCATCAGTATGCAAGTGTAACTGGAAATATAATTGATAGAATTAAACAGTGCTGTCATACAGATGTCCCACCATTAATTAAATATAGTGTAACCTGCAGTAGTCCCAAGAGTACAGCTTCAGAATCTGAGGTAGTCACATGTGAGATATATCCCCTGTTGAAATGCTGAATCATGACAGAAGTGAGGCTGTTGGAAAGTGTTTGAATCACCACTAGTCTAACATGTGAACAAAGCCTAGAAGTAGCAACCTGAACTGTGAATTTGCAGGAAGTGTGAGACTGACAGAAAGGGTCATGTATGAATAAATAAAGTAGTAATAACCCCGGAATATATTAGCCCCAGTGTGTTTCTACAGAACTAAATGCATGTGGGAAGTACAATTTAATATACCAAACTGATTTCAGTGTGTCAGAATCTGGAATGTCTAGCCAAATGCTGTATATGGTGATCACAGTAAACAATTTGCAGATAGAATGAATGATTATCTGACAGACTAAACAGCCATAGTTGTCCCCTGTCCTGTCATCAAAGTGTAGCAGGATGATGTATCTGATCAGATTCAAAATAAGTAGGATAGTGATGTATTTGTAACAGGTGTAGCTTGACAGTCAAATAAAATTTATTTTGAAACATCAGCCTCAACTTAATTGTGTACCTATTATAAATGTAAATCAATGTGTAACATATGAATGTGTCATCACTTTCTATCTCTGCCCAACCCTATAATTCCATATAACAACACCCACTAAATAATGGTATGTGAACATTTCATTAATCATGGACATTTGTCCGTTTCAAAAATATATGCATGTCTGTTCGTGCATGTGCCCTGTTCATACCTGCAAATCTGATGGCCTGTTGCCATTAATCAACCCTGCATGTTGTTTGACTGTGTATTTCTGTTCAAATAATGCATGTGATATTGATATGCCCCTTGTTCAATGGTGTTAATATCTGGGTGTTTGTTTGATGGGAATACCAATGCATGCTGTTACAACTAATCTGAATGGAATACAATGCCACTAACCCAAACTAACATAACTACTCACAAACCTAGAATGCTTGGGAAGGCAGGTCCCAGCGGACCCACCTCTCCCACCTCAGCTGGTGACTGCACCTGGCACTAGTGCCCAGGCGGACCCTCCGGTGGCCCTGTGCCACCTTCGGGTGGAAGCGCTGCAGGATGGGGCCCGTCCCTTCTGCAAGTGTGGCCGGAGGGGTTCGTCCACTCACCCTCTGCGGTGTCCGGTCTGTGGTGCGAAGGGAGATCCAAGACACTGTTCTTGGGCCCCTACGCCAGCTCGAGGCTCGTGTGGCACAGCTAACGGCCCCGGCCGTTGCCCCGCTTACACAGCCCCCAGCACAGCCCCGTCCTGAGCTGTGAAGGAACAGTGGCAACTGCCTATGGGTGGGGATATCAGTTCCACTGTTGCCATCTGTGGGCTCATGCATCTTGGAAATCCCAACCTCCGTCCCTGTCAATTGTGTAACCCCCCCACGTGTGTCATACACCACCCCTGTATGCGTCTTGTCTGTCTTGTCTGTTAACCTACCCAACCTACCTCCCCAGCTATACCGACTTCCTTCACCTGACATACCACTCTCACCTGAAAAAAAAAAAAAAGGGCACTCTGTACCCACAAAAAAATTACGCCCCATACATAGCTGTCCATGTCGCACACATGTCTGCTTGACATTGAAACAGTTAATTACAATTGGCTCTACAACAACTATTAATGTTGTCCTGACACCTCTCTCAGGGGTGAAAGGTTTCTAATGTCTCACCAAAATACATGGAAATGCACAGCTGTTGCTGCCAAAGACATGGGCATCTATGGGCCTTACCTACATCCCTCCTGCAAATCCCACGCTTGTTTCCCTACTGTCTTACCCTCTTTGTGACCCCTTTTTCACCACTTTCCTGTCACCCCTTTTTCTTTTCTTTCAAAGAAAATAGCGCGGGTGTGCGCTTGTGTTAGCGGAGCTCACCGCCAGTGCGCATGCGTGAGCTCAGCAAAGCGCAGACCTGGTTTAAAGTGCTTAAAAGTGCCTTTATGGCACTTTGATTGACAGGTCCTGTACTCAGTTTGAAAGTTTGCTAAGAAAAATAAATTCCCACTGTCAGTCTCGAACCCAGGACCTTGGTAACATTAGTCTGTATGACCTACCACTAAGCCATGCCTGCTTTACAAGAATACACTGCTAAAATAAATATAACATGTAATAGTAGGAATCAGTATAAAGGCAATATAGGAGATGTACTATCTAAAGTATGTCAGGTAGGGTTTTAATGGCCAAATTACTGGATTCCCATACTAGTTCAGTGTGAACAGAAACAGCCCTGCTACCTGTTAGCTTGTACATAATAATGTAAGGTAATGTACATATGTGAAGGTATGTATATCTACACATACATATATATATAAATATATATTAATACATATGAAATATAGTCGTAGGTCTCAGTAGCCATACACACTCACTACAGGAAACAGTGAACATAATTGCAGCAACCTGAATCTGCAACACAGCCTGACCCCTGTGTGACCTACTTACCCTTCTAACTGCTTAAAGGTGGCCTCAGCACTTTGATTGACAAGTCCTGTACTCAGTTTGAAAGTTAGCAAAGTAAAAAGAATTCCCACTGGCAGTCTCAAACCCAGGACCTTGGTAACAGTAGTCTGTATGACCTACCACTAAGCCATGCCTGCTTTGCAAGAACACAGTGCTAAAATAAATATAACATGTAATAGTAGGAATCAGTATAAAGGCAATATAGGAGATGTACTATCCAAAGCATGTCAGGTAGAGTTTTAATGGCCAAATTACTGGATTCCCATACTAGTTCAGTGTGAAGAGAAACAGCCCTGCTACCTGTTAGCTTGTACATAATAATGTAAGGTAATGTACATATGTGAAGGTATGTATATCTACACATACATATATATAAATATATATTAATACATATGAAATATAGTTGTAGGTCTCAGTAGCCATACACACTCACTACAGGAAATAGTGAAGATATATGCAGCAACCAGAATCTGCAACACAGCCTGTGAGACCTACTAAGCCCTTTAACTGCTTAAAGGTGCCTCCAGCACTTTGATTGATATGCCCTATACTCAACTCAAAAGCAGAATATGAGCATACTAGTAGGCCCTACCACAAGACCATTGTAACACTAGTCTGTATGACCTACCACTAAGCCATGACTCTCATACAGGAATATAGTGCTAAATAAGTGGAACACGTAATAGTATGAATGAAGATAAAGGCAATATAGTATGTCTACTACCCAAAGCATGTCATGCAGACTTTTATAGTCCCAATTACTGGGTTCCCATACTAGTGTAGTGTTAACAGAAACAGCCCTGCTAATTGTTAGCTTGTACCCAATAATGTCAACTAATGTACATATATGAAAGTATGTATATGTACACAGATATATATATATATATATTTATATAGCAATACATATGACATATAGTTGTAGGTGTCAGTATGCATACACACTCACTATAGGGAACAGGCAAGATAAATGCAGCAACCTGAATCTACAACACAGCATGAAGCATGGTAGATGTACTAACCTTCACACTCACAAAACACTGTCAACAGCATACCAGCATGGTCCACGCCCTACAATCTGAAAGGGCAACGCCTATCTCACATACCCTTTTATAGCAGTATCCTGAAATCACAGTGAGACATGCAATCAGTACACACCCAGCTGCATGCAATTAGCAAATGCTGCCTTACAATTGGTGCAGAGGCCATCACATGGACCTATGCAGATACCTACAAAAGCAATGAGTACCCACACTACACTCATGCAATACATTCATTGCACAAAACCGACAGAGAAAGAGAGAGAGACAGAGAGAGAACAAAACAGAACAAAACAGAAGTAAAGACAGCCAGCAGCAAAACCAGCAGCAGCAGCAGCAGCAAACTTCAAGCAGCACCAGTGACACACCAACAGCTGCCACAAACACAGGTAATGCAAAGTAGCAGGTTAATCCTGTGTATACTGTGACACCTCCAAATGTATCATAGTTCACTATCTATAGGTATGTCCATGAGATAGGTTGTGTGTACATAGTCATAAAATATAAACATATGTAATATTGTTGTACATGTGGGCCATAACTAACACTTCCATAGCTTAGAACACAAGGCCAGTTGTGCATATGATGCAGTAGTTCCCAGGGTCAGTAGAGGTTCCTCCTCATTGGTGTGGGACCACTGTGTATGTATGGCACTGTTCAGGTACATATCCTGTAGTATGGCCAGGGATTAATATCAGTCTGTCATGTGGTGCTATGTCCTCCAGGGGTGAATGTAGCACACATCCAGGGATACCATTTCGTAACAGTGATGATATGTGTTCTGCAATGATGAGGGTGGCTCTCACCTGGACATGTGAGAGGATAGGGAGGTTACAGTCATCTGGGATAACTAATAACACGTGTGTAGGACAATGGGGGGGGGGGGTACTTGCACCTAAACTGTCTGCAACAATGTTGGCAATATCTGTGCATTTGGTGAATGTGAAGCATCTTAACACTGCAGACAACAGATGCCTTCCTGTCATGTGAATCTGCCCTGTGCTGCAGTAGCCTCCTACTATTGTTATACAATATGCCTGTATCTGTAGTCCACTGGACAGGATTAATAAGTGGTGTACAGTTGTTCTGGGTTAGATAACTGTGTGCACAGTACATGCAGTATGTGGGATGTCTGTGGTACGCATATGCAAAGGTGCTGGCGGTGTGTGTTGTGGTTTCCACTGGCCCAGGGGGCTGCATGGATAGCATCACTGTCATAACTACTGAATAACTGTGTAATAACATGCATACATAGCAAGGTAGTGTACTGTGCTTGTGGTGTTGTTCAGATATGTATATCCAGGCTGAGTAATGTGTGTCCACATCACAGGGTTGGATGGCAGCACACATCCAGTATGTATGGATGAACACCCAGAATGTGTCAGACGTGTCACCTGTGCAGAAGTATCTGGCCATTACCTGTGCATCCCCACAACACACACACATGCAACATATGGCAGATGTACTATAGCAGTACACACATGTTCATAGGTTCATACTAGGCTATCTGCCCGAGGGCATTTACAAGCCTAGCCCATTGTTTTGTGGCTTACGCCACCCCTTTAGTATGGGGAACCATACCCATTATTTTGCTGTGCCTCTGTCGAGCAGTGACAAGGAGGTAATCCCTGGGGTATATCTGCGATCTCCCATCCATTGGTCAAGATTTCTCTTGAACAAGGCTAGCGAGGTGCTCTGCCTCACATATACCGTGATTTTGTTCCACAGCATAGGAGTCTTTGGGTGATGAATCTATCCCTCCAGCATGTCCTATTAATAGCCGTGTCGAGGTTTAAGTCTCCCGCCCTTGTGGCTCTGATGGATCTAGGTTTTTTAGGTGAAGCATATTCATCAAATCTGGGTTTGACATGGCCTTGTATGTTGGGCAAAGGTCACCTCTGAGCAAGCGTGCGACTGAATAGAACATACATGGACATGCTGGAGGGCAAATTCTAACTGAGAGGCTCCCTTCACTCTGTAATGAGCTCGAACAGTTGAGAATGAACAGTTCATAGGTTCATACTAGGCTATTTGCCCTAGGGCATTGGTAAGCCTAGTAGAATGTGTTTGTCTTTTGCCACCCAATCACATCTTATGCTGCTATGCCCTTGTCCGACTTTAGTATACTTTGCCTCTGTCTAACAGCGACATAGAAGTGATACCTGGGGTACAACTATGATCTCCATCCACTCATCCAGATTCCTATGGAAGAGAGTCAATGAGGGACTCTGCCTAACCAGTAGTGTGAGCTCATTACAGAGTGAAGGGAGCCTCTCGGTTAGGAATATGCCCCTCCAGCATGTCCATGTATGTCAGTGCTGAGGTCCAGCTCTCCTGAGCATGTGGCTGTATGGGACTCTGATTGCCTGAGGTGCATCACGTTCATTACTGCTAGGTAGGACATGGCTGTATATGGCATGCACAGATTGCCTCTGAACAGGCAGTATGCCACTGAGTCCAGCTGGATTCACTTTACCTGGGCAGCATATGACATCTGTGTGAGCCATTGCATCCCCTTGATGATGTACTGTTGTCCTGTACCAGTTGCTGTAGGTGTCTGGTTAGGTACATCCCAAAAGGTGCATTGTACGCAATTATAGGCCTGATGATGGATGAGTACAGAGGCACAATGACCTCCCCTGCCATACATGTGAATCAGTCATGATTAGCTGGGCTATATAACATGTCTGTCAATCCACGTTGGCCATGTGGTAGACAAATGACAGATCGCTACCATGTTTCTTCCCCAGGTCCCCAACTCGCCTTCTGTACTCAATGGCCTAACACCTATGTTGTACTGTGCCACCAATGTCGAGGCGGGAATCTGCATTGAATACTGATACTCCCCCTCCCTTGTTCAAGTGTTGTGGCCGACAAGAATGGTAACAGCTATAACGTGGTAGTACTGGTGTGCTCCTGTGAAACCTGAAACAGGTTCATGTTACTGCACAGATATCGATGTCCAGAATGCTAGGTAGGGTTTTGGGTGCGTGCATCCTTGGGTTTAGACGTCCAGTGTTGAGTAGCATCACTCTTACTTCCTCATCCTTTGTGATACAAATGGATGTGGGTTTGCCTTATGAGCCTTGCCTAATACAGGCACTATGGGTGTAGCAGGAGGCTCCACCAAATGTCAATAGGACAGGGGTGACAGGTGCAAGCTGTCCCTAGCAAAGCATACCACCCCAAGATGGCAGGCATTGGCACACCTGTGAATGACACCAGTATGTCAGTCAATTGTTGGAAGGGATCATCGTGCCTTGATATTGTGGCATTGTTCTAGGTGAGGGTAGGATGCTACTCAAGGTCAGGGTCAAACTGTCTCAGGCTACGTGCTCAGAGAGCTCTGTAATGTCTCATGTCATGTAGTCCAGGGAGGAATGTGTCAGGCCATTCACAGCAGCATGGACATTGACTGAGTCATACCTGTACCTGCCTTGGGGTTACCTGACAGTTTGTGTTATGTGGCAGTTCATAGTGCCTGACAGGCTGCACACCGTGACCCTCACCTCGTTAAGCCTGGTGAACGTGATGTGAGTGTGCCTGATGATAGAGGCACCTAGTACAGGTGTATGAGGTGTGTTGTTAACTGTTAATGGCTGTGAGTGTTCAGCACATTGGCTTTGTGTGATATGTGTTGCACATGTTCGTTTATGTGGTAGTGGTTGCCTGGATGTCTGCTTAGGAGGTCTCTGCTGCATAGGCAGAGCTGTGGTCTGAGCCTACAAGTATGATCATGTGTGATCATGTGTTAGGTCCGCTGTTGTGGTAGGTCTACATGAGACTGGAAGTGTAGTGAGTGATCCCCTTTGCCACGTGACTGGTTATGGCGGTATTGACTAGACAGAGCCTAGCCTCCAGTCTGGTATATGGTTGCATCACTCACATGAGTTTGAATTTGTTGTTAGGAGGAGGGGTTGTCTGTGTACATGCATCTGTTCTAACATTGTCTCTGGAGTACCACACTCACCAGCTGGACTGAGGAGGGAACTGACAAATGACCTCTGGACATGCTAGAATACTATTGTGAACTCTGTAATCACTAATGATTGAAAACAAGGTCCAGTGGGGAGTGAGGGTGTACTGACATTACCTACAACTGCTGACTGATATAAAAGCGTCAGTGAGCAAATGCCAGGTAACCTAAGTGCAATGTGTCACAATGAAGTAAATGCAACAATGACAAGCAGTCACTTGCTGTCATGTGTAACATGGAAGTACGTACAGTAAGCAATGCAGATAACAGTAGTGAGTCACAGATGTGTTGCAAAGATGTGTACTATGTGGATGTAGCATACCAGTGAAATAACAAGCTAACAGATAACAAGCATATAAACAAAGGTAGATGCAGGAGGCCTGGATGTAGTGTTTGCTACAACAAACAAGGTGTAGCAATGTCAGTAAGATACAGCTCAGATATGCAGGCACTATAAACCTGAAACCAGATGTCCCCAGCTATGAATGGCAGAGTACAGCCTATTGTCACACATGGGTGCAGACCACAAACCTCGTTAATGTTAAATAACTGGCCTGAAGGCCAACTGCCCATACCAGAAGTAATACACTTGTACACTGGGCCCACAATCAGCAGTTCCCAACTTCAATGGATGAAAGATATGTGTCCTGCCACCACAGTGCTTGCCACCAACCTCCCTAATTTAAAACAACTGGTCTGAAGGCCAAGTACTTAGTACAAATGACATAGAATGATATCTACACTGTAATCAGGTTTTAACCAATCAGTAATAAGTAGAAGTTAACACTACCTGTATAGAATGTGTACCATGTATTGTTGAGATACTATGCTGATAACCTGTTTGTGTACCTTTCCAGATAGACATGGCACCTAAACGGAATCCTGCCTACTCTGCTGCAGAGGATGACGTGATCCACCAGAGCCTGGTGCGTGACTATGCCATCCTGTTCTCACGCACCACCCAGAATCAGCAGGAGAGGTCTGCACTGTGGCAAAACCTTGTTAGCAGGATAAATGATGTTGGCATGCATGATAGGACATATGAGCAGGTGAGACATCACTGCAGTGATTTGATAAGAAATGTCCGCCAGCGTGCTGCAGATATCCGCAGGCAACAGGCTGCCACAGGTGGGTGGGTGGCCACACATCTCCCCCTCACCAGACAGGAGGGGCTACTGCTAAGTGTTGTGGATCCAGCCCCAGAACAACAGCAACCATCATGCATCCTGATGGAGGTTGGATCCACACAGCAGCAAGACAGCGAGCATGCAGGTAAGATGCCATATTCATTTATTGTTATTACTTTTACATTTGTTGACCCAGATAGTCTAGCTGGATATAAGTTCATTTTCAGTAGAGGCCTGTGGAGAAAAGCTCCACACATAACGTAATAAAGGCAGACAGACAAGTTGTCATTACAGACAGCCAACATAATAGAATTGTACACCAGCCTGTTAATTAAATCAACATACATGTAAGAAAGTCAAACAGTTTAGAGTCATACACAATGTACCGTTGGTTTCAAAGCAATCCTACCTAAAGCATAATGGTTATGCAATAAGGCAAAAGCCATATACATAATAGTTAGGGCTCAGAAGGGTAGAGAAGTAGAAGGAGTATGACAGATACAATGATATGGAAGAGGCAGGAGTCAAGAAGGAAGTGAGGAAAAGAAGGAAGACAGTCAAGAGGAGGTGGGAGGGATGGGAGAAGTAGGTCAGAGCATAGAAGGACATCAAGGTGAAAGAAACAGGGTAGAAGCTAGTTTCTATGCACAATGAGGGGTTAAAGGTGAAGAGAGGGTAGGAGAGGGACGTTAGCCTGGACTCCAAGAAGAACAAAGCCAGTGGGTTAGGAAGTACAGTTTGAGTTGACGCTTGAAGAGAGGTAAGGGTGAGATTAGAGTTAACTCCTGGTATGTACATATGACTGTTCTGTACGCTGTTACTTCATGCACGCATAAGGTGTGCATGTGGTATGTATCTGTCATCATGATATATATACAGACATGATGTGCAGCTGATGTGTATAAGGGAACTAGTGTACTACTGTACTGTATCATGTGCAAAATGAATGGCACACATGTGCCCACTGACATTACTCTCTTCACACTTCCAGGTCCCTCCCATGTAGCAATGAGGCAGGCCATACATGCTGGTGAGTCTTTTAAAATTATCTGTAAAACAATTTATAAAACTAGGAAGAGTAGTGTAACTCTGTAGTAGACATGCTGGTGACTGTGTTCACAATAACTGTAATTGACAGGTAGTAAATTGAGTAGTGTAACACGGTACTGATGTGTGTGTTTACTGTGGGTGTGCATGTGTGCAAGTGTGCCTGTGCCCAAGTGTGCATGTGTGTTAGTGTCCATGAGTGCATGTGTCCATTTCTGAATGTGTGCATTAGTATTGAAGTGCATCTCTTTGAAATATGTATTGAGACTGTAATCTGTGTTCCATGTTTTCCTCCCGTAGGTTCTGGTGCTGCTCTGGTGACCTGCAGCAGGGAACCTGAATCTTGTGCCCCAGGTACTGATGATGATGAAATGTCTGTAATGGTGCAGGAAGGTGTGTCTGGGTCCGCCATTGGTCAGCCAATTGACAGTACACAGCTTTCAACCCGTCAATGCGCACAGTCATCCTGCCGCTACATCCTTTGTCACCATTGTCCCTAGGTGATGGACAGTCAGCAGTGGGCATAGATCAGGGTAATGTGGTACCTGTGGTACATGCATCCTCACAAGGCAGCCATGTGCAGAGGCCTCCAATGGTACCACGCAGACAGTCGCCCATGGGTTCTCGTGGGGCATCCCGTGGTTACTGCCTCTGGCCGACGTGCCCAAGGAGGTATGTCAACCTCCACTATGTTTAGAACTGTCATGCAGGCACAGGCACGTATGGAAAGGTACACCAGACAGGGTCTGAGGGAGCTGAGAGCATGTCGCACAGCCATGACAGACGGCATGCATGATGTTGCGAATGCTATCCGTAACTTCACAGATGTCGTTGACAGACGTTGTGGGGCATAGAACAGCTGCTCCACAACCAGATGTCCATGGGCCAGGGTGATGGTGTGCGTTTGCGACGCCGACGTGCCGTATGCCAGCAAGAGCACCAGCTGGCAGTGGCGCGATCGACAACAGGCCCACTCGCCTCAAGTGCCAGCACCAGCCCCAGCAATGCTGGGTCTGTGCTGTCATCCAGACGCCCCAGGAGACCACGTGCACGTGGCTCTGGACAGTCCCAACAGGGAACTGTGTCCAGTCAACACACCCCTGCTTCCGATGACAGTACCCAGTCTGGGTTAGTACGGATACTGCCCGTAGCACCCCTGCCAGGCACAGGTACCGTGTCCGTGCCCACAGACACTGATCTGGATGACCTGACAGGTGCAGTCTGTGGCTGTCCACAAAACCCTGTACATGGCAGCCATTATGTGGGACTGTGTGCGTGCTTACACACATGCAGAAACCTGGAAACCTAACACCTTGGGCAAACACATACACACACACACTGCACCAACAACGGTCCACCCTGTACTGCTGCCCCTCACAAACACACATACACACACATGTCAATTGGTGTTACCAGTGGCGGCTTGGGCATACCTAACCCACACCCTGTGCATATGATGACACTGTGCCACCTCCTGCATACTACAACATCGGTGCAGGTAAAGGTAAACACGTTGCTGATGCACAGGGTGACTACATAGATGTGTATAAGTAGTAACATGTTGGTAACTGTTGACTGTTGCAGTATAAATGTGTGTATATCCCAGCAGTCCTGCTGCAGTAACTGTATGAATGTCCTCAATTGTTATCTGCACCCATACTACTTAACAAAGTGTACCAGCTGGACACCATCACATGCTAACATTGACTATGGCAATGCATATTGTGCTGTTATGTAGATTCAGCTACATGTATCTGTTCTGTCACACATGCATCTATACACACCCTGCTACCCACACAGATGCACACACTCACCTGCCATTCCCATTATTTATCACCCTACATGAGTAGCTGTTGATACATGACAGGTACACATTTCAGAAGTGCACTATGTTGTTTACTACTGGCATCCCCTTCTCTACCTGTACTCACAGGGTTCAGGCAACCTCATCAGTTGGAAGATGTAATGTGCATCAGGTACTGTAGTACCCTGATTGCCACAGCAAACATGTTTCCCATACGGAAATGCACACACAGACACATCCCACATCCACACACTTGCCACATTCAGGCTTCAGAACACTATCTAGGTATATTCGGTACATGTGCGTGTTACAGTAGCATGTAACACTATACTGAGTACTGGCAGTTACTTGTCTGTTGTCATGTTGTCTGTATAGAATAAAAGAATTGTTTGATTATCCTACTCCGTTTTGTGGACATTACTTGAAGAAGTGTTACCTTACATGTGTTATCAGTACCACCACCTTCTGTTTTGTAGTTTTGTTTGTATAGGGTGCTATCAACATCACTGCTTGTTAAGGGTAATGACCACCCTGCAGTGCATAGCCCCATGTGGCAAAAGCCACATCCCACCCCATCATTGTGCACACACACTAACCCCACCAACAGTAAAACACATACTTTCCATTTGCAAGATTCAAACCCATACCTAACTGTGCAATGACAGTAGAAACAGACACATTAGCAGAGTGTGCTATTTGCAGTAGTTGGAGAAATCCTTACTAATGCTGTACTTACAGATGATGTCAGCACCCTCTGTGTAGGAGGAGGGATGTGCACCCTGTAGTGTGTTCTCCCAGTTGGCAAAAGGCAGTTAACCCTCCCAGCATAGTGCACACACATAAACCACACTCATACATTCCCTTTGCAGGATTCAAACCCCTACATAGCTATGTTAAGACACTACAGACGGACGCATTAGCGCAGCGAGCTATTCGCATTACTGGGGGATTTCTTTTCCCCTGATATACTTATAGGGTGCTGACATCATCAGAGTCTAGAAAGTGGAATGATCATCCTGTGGTGTGTTTTCCCAGTTGCCAAAAGGGATGTTTCTTTCATACACACACACACTTACCCCCTTCACACACACTTGCCACCTGTTGGATTCAAACCCCTACCTAACTATGTTATGACACTAGAGACAGACGCATTAGCACAGTGCGCTATTCACATTACTGGGGAATTTCCTTTCCCCTGATATACTTATAGGGTGCTGACATCATCAGAGTTTAGAAAGTGGAATGATCATCCTGTGGTGTGTTTTCCCAGTTGCCAAAAGGGATGTTTCTTTCATACACACTTACCCCCTTCACACACACTTGCCACCTGCTGGATTCAAACCCCTACCTAACTATGTTATGACACTAGAGACGGACGCATTAGCATGGCGCGCTATTCAGATTACTGAGAGAATCCTTTTCTCCAATATACTTATAGGGTGCTGACATCATCAGAGTCTAGAAAGTGGAATGATCATCCTGTGGTGTGTTTTGCCAGTTGCCAAATGGGATGTTTCTTTCATACACACATACTTACCCCCCTTCGCACACACTTGCCACCTGCTGGATTCAAACCCCTACCTAACTATGTTATGACAATAAAGACGGACGCATTAGCACGGCACGCTATTCGGATTACTGAGAGAATCCTTTTCTCCAATATACTTATAGGGTGCTTACATGATCAGTGTCTAGAAAGGGGGATGAGCATCCTCTGGTGTGTTTTCACATTTGCTAGGGGTAACATTTGGACCAAGTGTGTGAGCATGCCCAGTTCAGCCTTCCTGTGGCATGTTGTGTGAAAGATGTCTCATTTATCTAAGTGTGTGAGCATGCCCAGTGTGGGCTTTACATATGTTGAACTCTGCAGCCCATCACATTTGTGGATGAGTGTGACCTTCAACAAATACCTGAAGTTTATGGTTGTGTGTTCTGTGCCATGTTGTGTAGTTACTGTCCGAATGCTTTTGTGTGAACAAAACAGGGAGTATACTGTGCCTGCAGGTTTTGCATGGGATACTTTGCACACAATTGTCAACATCCGTTCATACTGACCTAACACTGTAGCACTGTCTAGTGTAGTGTTTCAGTACTTTCACTGTGGTGGTCAGTATCCTGGCCTTTAGTCCTATCACTGCTTTACATTTCCATAGTGTGCACAACAGCCTGGTTAGGGTCCAGTTGTGCACATCTGCACAAAGGCAGTGCCTCTACAGACCCTGTTAATTGCTGCCCCATAAGCTTAACAAGTGTAGTCTGCAAATCTATGGAGAGGATCATAATTGAGCTCATAAACAAAGATATAGGGGACATGCAGACATTGTACCCATCCCATTTTGGCTTGGTCGGGGCAGATCATGCCATTTGTACTGGGTTGACATCTTCAAATTGGTCACTTAGGCCATTGTTGGGGAAAGGCAGTCCATACAGCCTACCTTGGCCTTGCAAACACTTTCAACACAATACCCCACTCAGGTATTGTGGAAAACCCTAACAACTGAAATGTAAACCCATATGCCACAAGATGGGTTGCAAACTGGCTTAAGGACGGGACCCACAGGGTTAGAGTTGCTGGCACTATGTTAGACTCCAGGCTGGTCACAGGTGGTGTCACACAGGGCTCAGTCCTTGGCCCCCATTGTTTGTCATGTACTTCCCAGAAGTACAGGCCAACATGGGAGGACTTTGGATGACAATGTTAGCAGATTACTGCACACTGGGCACCATAGTGGACAGTGCATCACACACAGATATCCTTCAGAAGGGACTCACAGTAACTGATAGCTGGTGCCAGGGCCATGGCCTGAAGTCAGAGTGCACAACATGTGTAGACATACCCTTCAGGAAAAGCAAGGTGACCCCAAGCTACCATATAGGTGGCAATCCTCTAAGCACAGAGGAGGTTATCATGGACCTGGGGACCCAGGTTAACAGTCACCATTCTTCTGAGACTCACATTGCTAAAGTGGCTAGGAAGACCTTCTACATTGCCCACCTGATCAGGCTGGGATTCACATCCAGATCTAGTGGGTCATTGTTCCCTGTACTCTTCACTTTTCAGACCGTTGATCGAGTCGAATGCCCTATTCTGGCTGTATCTCACACAACATCTGCAGCAATTGGAGACACCCTGACTGTCCGGCACGTAAAGGATCAAGGAACCCCAACAGCTGTCATATGCTGCCAGATTGACGACACTCACACTCTATTCACTCACATACCGTCTGCTTAGAGGTGACATGTGCCTGACATGCGAGGCCATGTCCAAACAGAGATTAATGGGCATGCTCCACCTCAGACTCAGAAGATCCACCTGAACCACTAGTGCAGGTGACTTACACCTTAGCAGGGATGTATGTTGGACATGTTGGAGGGATGGAGTTATCACTCGGAGACTGCCTATGCTGTGGAATACAATCCTGGTCCATTTGAGGCAGAGCACCTTGCTGGCTGTGTTCAAGAGGTATCTTGACCTAATGCTAGTCAGAGAATGTGTTTGTCCATCAACACATTGTAAGCGTAGTTCGACATGTCATATGTCTTGTTTAGTATACTGTGCCTCTGTCTACCTGTGACATAACATTGATACCCAGGGTAAACCTCCCATCTCCCATCCACTCATTAGGATTCCTGTTGAGGGACTCAACCAGTGTCTTAATGGACTACCTGTACTGGTAGTTCAGTCCTGTGTGCGGGTGGCTTCTGTGTTTTGGATAATGCAGTACAGCCTGTCCTATATATGTCAGTGCTGGGGTTCAGGTCCCTCATGTGCATAGCTCCCTGCCATTCAGATTGTACAAGGTGCAGCATGTGCATTGATTCCAGCTTGGACATGGCTTTCTACATCAGGCACAGCTTGCATCTGGGTGGACAGCATGGCAGTGTGTGGAGCTGCACTCTGTTTAATCAGACTACACATTACATGTGTTCCAGCTCTGTCATACTCCTGGTGAGGTACTGTTGTGGACTTTACAGGTGCTGGATGTGTGTGCATGAGGTACACCCACAGGGGCTGTTGTGGTCATTTCTAATGCTGATGAAAGATAACTGCAGAACCAGAATGACCTCCCCTTAGCTAGATGTCAGACAGCATGGACCATACAATCACAACTGAAAACAGGACCCTCTCCACAAAGGGAAAGTGTCCTGTCTGGTGGACCCCAGCCATAAACAAACTGTATGACAGATGAGGGTTACTAATGCAAGACAGAGCTACATCTCCAAAAGGGAAGACAGCTGTGATCAGCACTAGTAGAAAGCTACATTATCTCATAAAGACATGCAAGGTCAACTTGGGGACATAAATCACCAAAGACAATGAAGGTAACCACACTGCTTTCTTCAGTTATGTCAGACACCTGGTTGTGAACCCTCGGATATGCTCAGAGTTGGTACACAACAACATATATTCCAGTGACCTGACAGATATTGGCAACATTCCGGCGGACAGCTTCAGTGCGATTTACCCCCTCCCTCACCCCCAAACAAGATAGATATCACTGCTGTATGTAACCTCACTGTCATCTTGGATGTCCATGTGAGAGCCACACTCAGCAAAGACAAGTACACAGCATCCATGGGACCTGCTGGTATCTCCAGTTGCATGCTATGTGAACTCCAGAAGGGGCTGGACCCATATATACAACTGCTATTTAACCTTAGTCTTGCTACAGGATATGTACCTGAACACTGGCATACGGCAACAGTGGTCCCACTCCACAAGGGGATGCCTCCACAGACCATGGCAACTACCACCACACAGGCTTAACCAGCCTTGTCTGCAAAGATATGGGAGGAGTCATGGAGCTCTTACACAGACACATTACTGACCTACGGACCCTTGTTCCCACCTAGTTCAGCTTTGTACAGGGCAGATCCTGCCTTTTGCACCTTTGCACCCAAAAAGTACCTACCATGAAGATCAGGGTTCTTCAACACATGTCATATGCTTCCAGAATAGAGGAAGTCCAGCTTTGTTCAGTGTCATACCGCATACTTACAGGTGACCTATGCCTGACATACAAGACCATGTCCAATCAGGATTTGGTGGACATACTCCACTGCAAGCAATCCAAATCCACCAGAGCCATGAGAGCTGAGTATTTGAACCTCAGCACATACATGTATAGGACATGCTGGAGGGACAGAGTCATAACTCAGAGGCATCTCACACTCTAGCAGAGTATCCCAGTTCATGTTTGACAGAGTCCCTCACTGACTCTCTTCAGGAGACATCTGGACAACTGCATATGAGACAGAGGCACAGACTAGACAGAGACACAGTCATGTTATTCAATTACGTAAGGGGGTCATAATGTGTCACTACTAAGTCAGAGGCACAATATTCAGAATCTATTCTGTACACTTATTACCACTATAAGGGGTGGCAATAGCCACATCACTATGGCTAGGCTTATACATGCACTAGGGCAGATAGCCTAGTAGTACACTATGACACTATGAAACACCGTGTATGTGTAGCTATTGTCAATCAAACAGTATGATGTGGCTGGGGGGCTTGATATCTCCCTGTATTCCAACATTGTTTTGTCTATTCCTTCTAGCATGTCTAGGGATCAGTTGCTAGTGTCCTCTCCTGCTCAGCTGGTGAACCTGGGAATATTGAGGCACTGTTACAGTTGCCTCATGTACACTGACAACCCTCTCCTTCTGCCATAAAACACACATACATGTGAGAGATGCAACTATATAGCCAAAGTGGAGGCTGAGCTCTCTCAACATAGGACTAGCAAGACCAGAGAGAGGGTGAAGGTAACCACACACACATCTTTAATCCAGTCTCACATGGCACTGTCACAACGTAAGATCATACACATAGACACACAGAGACACTCTCGGAGGCTCTGATCAGAAGTCTACCAGAATGGCGGTGGCCACCACAGCAGACACTCACACAACTGCCTCCACAGGGCACAGCACATGCAACACATTGACCACAGAGTTGGTGTGCCAAACAGTCACAGCCCTTAAGGCCAAACACAATGCCGGACACACTTGTCATAGATGACTCCATAGTCAGACACACTGATGTCCCACTCACCAGATCAGGTACAGAGGAGGTCACAGTAAGCTGCCTATCGGGCACTGGAATCCACCACATAATGCAAGCACTCAGGTCACTAAACTGCAAGTACAGGTCTGACCCAGTCATAATCCATGCTGGTGTGAACGACCTGAGATGTACCTCCCTGGACTACATGGAAAGAGACATAGAGGATCCCTCTGATTATGTAGGCCAGGCAGGTATGACCCTGACCTTCGGCAGTATCCTACCTTCACCAAGTATGATGCCACATAAACAGAGACAAGATGATCAGCTGTAGTATTTTGCTTAGACTATGGTGTCATTCTAAGGGGTCCAATGTCTGTCTGCCTGGGATGACATGCTGGACAGGCCACGGTGATTTGCAAGGGACGGCTTGCACCTGTCACCCTGGGCTTCGGATTTCAGATGATGCTCTTGCCACCCCATTGTGCCTTTTATGCAAGACTCAGATTCTACACCTACCACCCTAGAACACAGTAAAGGAAAGACACTAAGGGTAATGCTGCTCAATGCCCAAGGTCTCAACCTCAAGCTGCACACACTCTATGCCCTTCTCAGTATGTAGCACATTGATGTCTGTGCTGTGCCTGAAACCTGGTTCACAGCTTCTGACAGCACCCCGGCACTATCGGGTGTTACCTCATATCATGCATTCTGGCACCAGCATCCCGACAACACCAAGAAGGATGGTGGGTGTCCATATTCATCAAGGACACCCTCACCTCATGGTTGGTGGCAACACACGATGCATCAGAGACCATCCAGGTGCCAGTGACCGTAGGCAAGACTGCTCTGCAGTTTGTAGCATGTTACATGCCACCCGCTCAAACTCAGGTACCTCACACAGCTATCCTGCAAACACTGAAGGGGATAAATGTATCTCAAAACACCATCCTACTGGGTGATTCCAACTATCCACATATAGACTGGGATCACTAATCATGCCACAACACTCTAACACAAAGGTTCCAAGAGTTCATACACTGAAATGCCATGGAACAACTGGTCCCAATCCCCTCAAGTGGAGGCAACATACTAGAACACATCATTACGAACATGGGGTCACACTGTTCAACACCAGACATATACCCATCATTGGTGAGATCAGATCATGGACTATTCTCAGTGGGAGTCCACATCCCACCCACACCCCAGATGGGAAATGAAACGGTGAAGACCTTCTCAAATGCCGACTTCACATTTCTGAGGACTGGTGTGGTCTCTTTCAAGGCCCCCAGGCCAGCAGACACCATTACCCAAGCCACTGTATCACTTAAAAATGCCTTCTACCAGCACCTCCAGGACTGCATGGTTCAGGCAATCCCAAATAATAATGACTCTTTGTACCACAGGCAAGCATCCAGTCTGGTGGACCCTAGCCATAAACAAGCTGTACAACACAAGGAAGGAGCTACTACAAGATAGAGCGTAATCCGTAGGGGGAAGGCACCCTACTCATTGTGAGTAAAACACTGGGTTCCCCATACAATCATCCGAGGCATGTTTTGAGAGTAAACCCACTCAGGACTCCAGGGACAATCATGAGGCCTTTTTACCTATGTTTGAAACCTGGGAGGAAACTCCCAGATATGCTCAGACTTAGTTCAGAATAATGTTGATATCACTGCACCTACAGACATTGGCAACATACTGACTGACAGGTTCAGTGCAGATTTCTCCCTCCCCCAACTGGGGGTATGTACACCAGAGGATTGTAGCCCCCAAACATCTCCACTGCTGGGGTGGGAACTGCTCAATCCAAGGCAGAAAACACTTTATTCATGGGACCAGATGGTGTCCCCAGTTGTGTGCTCCATGAACTCAATGAGTAATTACACCCACAGTTAGGGCAGCTGTTTAATCTTAGCCTCACCTCAGGATATGTTCCCAAGGAGTGGCATACAGCAATGGTGGACCCACTTCACAAAGGAGGTGCCTCCACCAACCCCAGAAACTACCATCCCATCAGCTTGACAAGCCTGTTCTGCTAAGCTATGGAGAGGATCATAATGGGAATTCTAAATGAAGACATAGGGGACTTGCAGACATTGGATCCAATCCAGTTTGGCTTTGTCAAGGGCAGATCATGCCTTTTAAACTTGGTTGACTTTTTCAAAACACTCACCCAGGCCATTGACGTGGGCAAGGCAGTCCACACAGCCTACCTTGACCTGGCAAAGGCTTTCGACACAATACCCCACTCAGGTATCATTGAAAACATCACCAGCTTAATTGTGAACCCATACATCACAGCATGGGTTGCAAATTGGCTAAGTGACGGAACACACAGGGTCAAAGTTGCTGGTGCCAGTTCACACTCCAGAGCTGTCACAAGTGGTGTCCCACAGGGCTCAGTCCTGGGCCCACATTTGTTCAGTATCTACTTTTCAGAAGTACGAGCAAACACAGGAGGATTATGGCTGACAAAGTTTGAAGATGACTGCAAACTGGGAAGCATAGCTGGAAACCCATCTGACACAGACATCCTTCAGAAGGGTCTCATAGACACAGATAACTGGTGCCACGGCCATGGCCTTACATTAAACTCTAAACAATGCATAGCCATACCCTTCAGGAAGAACAAGGTTCCCACTACCTCCCATCTAGGTGGCAATCCTCTAAGCACAACGTAGGTTATCAGGGACCTGGGCACCCAGGTTGACAGTGACCTTTTGCTTGACACTCACATTGCCAGGGTAGTTTGGAAGGCCTTCTACATTGGCCACCTCATCATGCAGTGATTCACATCTAGATCAAGGGAGGTCATCATTCACCTGTACTCATCACACCAATGATTGCATACACTGCCCCATTCAGATTGGATGGGCCCACAAATTCCTTGACAGGAGGTGAAAGGGTCTCAAACATATTTCTTATGCTGCCCGACTGAAGGAATTCCAGCTGTATTCAGTCACTTACTGACTGCTCAGAGGTGATCTGTGCCTGACATACAAGGCTATGTCCAACCCAGACTTTATGAACATGCTTCACCTCAAGACCTCTACATCCATCAGAACTACAAGGGCAGGAGACCTAAACCTCAACACAGATATTAATAGGATGTGCTGGAGGGACAGATTCATCACCCAGAGAGTCCATATGCTGAGGAACAACATCCTGGTACATGTGGGGCTGAGCACCTCACTGGCTTTGTTCAAGTGAGATCTTGACCAATGGATGGGAGATTGCAGGTATACCCCAGGGATAACCTCAGTATCACTGCTTGACAGAGGCACAGCAAAATAATGGGCATATCCATCAACTTGCAGGGGTGGCAGATGCCACAAAACTCTGGCCTAGGCTTATTAATGCCCTAGGGCAGATAGCCTAGTATGAACCTATGGACATAGGCCTGGGGCAGTTCCTGCTATTAGGACAGTGGTCTGCAGCAGGCTATATAGTAGTAGTCGGTTTTAGCCATTGTTTTTTGACCATGGCTATTCCATGTTGCTTCTTGTTGTGGTACAAACATGGGTGTGTGGTTATCCATGCTATTTATTGCTAGACACCCTCATTTTGTATCTTGTTCCATGTTTTTGCACATGTACATCACTGTATGATGTGCAGCTGTTTCCACAGGGTCATATGCATGGATATGGATGTTAGTTGGGGTCCTCAGGTGTGCATATTGTACATGATATTACATTACTTAACACATGGCATTCATGCCTCAGGTGGTGCTGCAGGGCCACCTCTGTCGGATACACATACTACACTCCCTGTACATTTGGAAGCAGGTTGTGTCATGTTAGGCATCCCTGTTACTGTATGAGTGAGTCAGAGCGGTATCAGTCCCAGTGTTCCTACTGACCAAGCGTATGTGCTATCGTTGCCTCTTTGCCAAGGCCAGGGCATACTGGGCACGCCTCCTTCTGCCTACTGGGACAAGGTCAGGTTGTTCCTCCTCCGAGTCACCCCTGCCTGTGGTGGCCTTGGCAATGGTGGGGATGTTTGGCCCAGCCCTGTGCTGGTCCTGCTGCAGCTGTTTCCGCAGGATCATATTATGTAGCATAGCACATATCATGATCATTTGGGTACATGTAGTTGGTGTGTACTGCAAAGCTCCACCAGATGTGTCCAGACACCAGAACCGTGACTTGAGCAGCCCAAACACACGCCTATGATATTACGTGTTTGTGCGTGTGCCTCATTATGGCGTTCCTGTTCAGGTGTGTGTGCATTTCTGATGGGTGTCATCAGCCACGGCTCAAGTGCATAACCTGCATCCCCCACTAGGTGTCCGTGTGGGAAGTCCCCATTGGCAAATGATTGGTACAGCTGCGTCAGATGCCAGATGTGGGAATCGTGGTAGCTCCCAGGGCAGCCAGCACACACATTCATTATTATGCCCTGGGCATCACACACGACCTGGCAGTTGATGGAGGGGTATCCCTTGTGGTTAATGTAGACTCTACCCCGCTCACCGGCTGGTGCTTTGATGCGTATGTGCGTGCAATCTATTGCACCCAGCACCTCAGGGTATCCCGCTATTTGCTGGAAGAGACGCATATTGCTGGCCACAACTTCACGGTCATTAGGGACATATATATGATCACTGACATGTGGTGACATGGCATCCAGGAACTGGTGCAGTACCCTGGAGGCTGATGCCTGTGATATCCCCATCATATCACCAGTTGGTCTCTGGAAGGTACCTGTTGCTAGTATTCTTAGGCCAACACATACCTTGGTTTCCACTGGGATGGGTTCCCCTCTGTTGGTTCTGTGTGTGAGGTGTGGCCTGCACAGCTCAACAATCTGCTGCAGGAGCTCTCTGCCCACTCTATAGCGCTCTACTATCTCCAGCTCATGTAACCCATGGTAGGTGACCCTGGGCCTGTATACTCTTCTCCTTCTCCTCACTCTGGGTTGTCTGTCAGCATCTGCATTGTCACCACCCTCAGCAATTCGCCTATGCCTGATTATAATAGCCATGGCAGCCCCTAGCATTTCTGCTCTGAGTTCAGCTTTATTTCAGTTTTCAATTCTGATAGCTTAGCTTCTGGCAGTATCTCTTGTGAGAAACAGCCTTCACTGCTCTTTGTTGTGTTTTAAGTGCTGGGCTGGGCTTCTAGTCTGCCTGTGTAATTGCCTGCTTGTAATTGTTTCCACCAATTAACTCCAGCAGTATTCCCTGGCAGTTTCCCCTGTATTTTGGTTGTTTCCTGTTTCCTCTCTGTTTCCTGAGGGGGAGCAATGTGCACACCAGCTAAAACACGCCACAGTCACTTAAACGCCGCACATCCCTACACAGTGTTACACGCGTGCACACATCCTTACACGGTGTTAGCTAGGCTGATTCATGCTAAAAGCAGCACACTGCCTTACACATGTGCACGCCAAGAAACCGTTGTAAACAGTTTGCAACACGCCCCACATGTTGAACCTGCCTTACACGCAAGACACGCCACAAGATGCACGTATATCAAGAAACATGGAGTGTAGGGATAGCGTATACCCTCAATTTCTTGACTTTCCTAGTGTTCTGTTGGGACACACCTCCCCTGATGTCTGTCTGTCATCTGTTACCTTACATTGCCCTCCAATCTGGGACATTTCTTTCTATCCTTCCCTCCGTGATGTCACCTACCTCTTACTCTGTTCCTCCCCTTCTCTAGCTCTTACACTACTCAGAAAGTGCTCATTACCTATGTGGCAGTGTGATTCAGTATTGTAACCCTCATTTTCATAGGATTGCCTAGTAATGCTTAGTTACATATCTTACACGGAGCTTCCCTTGACAACCACTAAACGGAGGCCATATTGTTTTAGTCTGCAAGTCCCTCCATTGACATTCCATGTAATACATAAATCCCACAATTGTGGGCTTATAAGCTTCGGTTTTCAGTTTTAGGTAGCGCACCCATTTGCTGGTGTGCGCTGCAGTTAAACACAAAATCCCGTGGAAAAAAAAAGTTAAATAACTTATTTTTGCAACACTTTTTCATGCCAATGGCCACATATTTGGCCATTGGCATGCTTAATGACACATATGCACCCTTTATTTGGAGCTGACATAGCTCCGTTTTTGATTTTGCAGAAATGTACTCAGTTGTCAGCTGAGTACATTTCTGCAGCTAACACGTCCGTTACACAGACTGGTTTCTGCTTCGTGGATCGCTCAAATACCTCATTTGCATATCTTGGAGCTGCAAATGAGGTATTGAGCATTTCCACGCCCAGTCCGTGTAAGAGACGTGTTAGCTGTCTCTTACACGGAGGTTTGGCCTGTACCTGAATCAGGAGGCTTACACGGAGGCTTACACTACTCTTGAACTCCGTGTAAGCCTTCCTGAATCTGGCCCATAGTTATTTCTGAAGAGATAATATCCCTTCCGTCAGGCAAAAATCCAGTTTGCATGTAAAGAGGACAAACAAGCATGATGTCTATAAATGTGTTGTCAGGTAATGTACACGGACTGTACACAGCCTCTTGTACCTGTAACATTTCCTCTTAAGTTACAGCACCTATTATTCAGACAGTAATGAAAAGAATCATGGCCTTTTATTAAAGTTTTTCTTAAATACGCTTTGAATTCAGGTATGCGTTCCCATTCAATTATGTACAGTCTACTTTCACCTTTAAAAATTCTAGCTGTTATTATACTATAGCAAAGCTTTTTACTTGTGTTTAATTTTAGGGAAGAAGCCAAAACAGAGTACAAAACACCTTTGCTCCTTGAAAACATCATAGGTTTCATGCTAAATGCCCTAAAGTAAAAGTCTGATTGTCTCTCAGTACCTGTGACATGTCATAAGCAAATAATTAAATGTGTGTCAAGTTTCAGTCATTTCTTTTTAAAAGAAACTAAAATTAATGCAAAATGTCAATAGTGTGTTCGTACCTGTTTTGCAAAAATGTTAGTTAAAGGGAATGTAGGAGTAACTGTAACATACAAAAGCAGTCAGTGAAGAAAATAAAAGATAAACAGTCAGAGGTGTTGCAGCTTAAATTGGACTTCAGTGAATCAACATGTAAGGAATACAAATATAACTTATACTATAATGTTGCATACATTATACTCTGTGGATTGCCCAATGTGTAGGTGAAAGCTATCCCTGCAAAAATCTATAAATTTGCAGGAAAATACTACTCAGTAACAGACAAGAAGCAGCTTACAGAGAACGAAGTAAAAATATGAAACTTAGAAAGCTACTTGCATATCCTGACTATTTTATTCTGTAAATGGAGTGTATTTATAGAAAATATTTAACTTGTACTTGACAGGTTATAAACTAGCCAAACGATGCAAATTAGATGTTCCCTTATGCATGCCATAATGCAAACTGATGGACAGTACTCAAAACATGTATGGTTTTGTATGACATCCGTCAGTAGTAATTTCTAAACACAGCTATTTGTGAAACTGTCTAAAATGGTATTGTCAATAGTCAACAATGTGATATAATACAGCTTAGCTAATATGGTATCTAGCATATTAAGGGTCAGTAAATGAACGAACCATCAGTGTGACAGCTTACACTGATCCTGTGTATGCTGCTATTCCATTGCTTCAAGGTGTGTGTCCCCAGGTAATCCATTTATGGGACATGAAGATCTGAATGTAAAAAGCACATGCAAGACTAATTCTTCCCACCAACCCTAATGGCATGATTTCCAGGTGACTACATACTTATCCCATATGAACCCTCCCCACACACTGGACACGGTTGCCAGTTGACTACATGCTTATCCCATATGATCCCTCCCCACACACCTGATATGGCTGCCAGTTGACAACATGCTTATCCCATACGATCTGTCCATACACACCTGACATGGTTGCCAGTTGACTACATTCTTATCCCACATGATCCCTCCCTACACACCTAACATGGCTACCAGTTGACTGTATGCTTGTCCCATTTGACCTCACCCAACACACCTGACATGGCTGCCAGCTGACTGCAGGATTGCCCTATATGACTCTTCTCCCCATATGCCTGACATTGTTGCCAGTTGAGTGCATGCTTGTCCCATAAAGGCAATGCATATTATGTTTTGGGCAAAGATCAATGATATATTGTGTCTCACTATCAGTGATAACAGTGCAACATTCACTTGCCAAAGTATTATTGTCAGTTGTAGTACCATCGGATCTGCTGACTTACAATGTATTGGCAAAAGGTAGCTTGCTTGAGGTCATGCTTCATAACATATGAGGTGGGTGGTAATAGCTATTCTGAACATATCTAGCATGAGGTTCAATGTGTTTCATCATATATTCAGTACATCAACTGTTAGGAAGGAAGCTTGTTTAATTAAATTACTGGTTCATTACAGGTTTCTGGGATTTGCTTTGGAGTATTGCTACACAGTGAGTGGAAGTTTGCACTTTCCCTATTGTTTTTTGATCCCAGAGTTGGTATATATAATAAGCAGGAGGTGTGTTGATGTTGTGAAATATAATCCCAACATGGGTCATCTAAAATATGTTCAAGTCAGATTATATCTCCTATAACTGGACATTTATTTAATACATTAAATTTGTTCAACAATGTTATTTGGGAATTCAGAGAAGGAGCACGTGAAGGGGAAAAATCAGAATAGCTAACAAACAGAAAACTGACATAATATTCTTTTCTGCAAGAAGGCTTTAGCCAACTTACGGACATTATGATATCAATGCTACTGAATTAAATATACCCCGGGATTCATGAAGCTCGGTGCAAGGCCGGCGTAAGGCCTGCGCCGGCGGTGCATGGAATATCCGGCGCAGTAGCGCCATATACATATTAATGAGAGTGCACCGGAATCACAGACACGTGCGTAGTGTACGTGAGCGAGCCCAGGTAGGATGCGTCTGGAGGCGTGTCTAAGCCGGCATGAGGTGAGCAACCTAATGTGCTGACAGCCACGGTCCGCCCACAATAGTAATGGCAGCAGCCAGGTCCCGTGCAGAATGAAACGCACGTACAGTATGCAACATAGTCCCCGTGCCAAATTAACGGAGAAGCAAATAGAAGCCACGAAGGCATAAGTGTACCCGTCCAAGGAGCAAAGGATACGCATAAGACCGCCTTCGTCGCGCAATGCACTGTCAGTGTTTACACTCAGAGAAGGTGTACAGCCGCATGTCAGCGCACCGCACCGACATAGGAGCAGCGACTAAGGTCACCACCTGTCCCACTTTGGTTGGGGCAGTCTCTCCATGGACAGTTGTGTCCCGAAAAAACGTATTAGAAATGGCTGATGTGCTACGATTGTAGGACACGATGATATCCCGTATGTAATGTAATGGTAGCATGAATTGGTTATTTCTGTAACAGAAATACCTAAATGACACAATAAACAGAATAAGCAAGGAAATTGCCACAATAATAAGCAAATTATTTAGGCAAACAAGTGAATTTCTATGCTATATAGTGACCGTTTGTATGTGTCGGCCTGTAAAGTCAGATGTGAGTCCCGGAAATATCCCAGATCGGAAAATGGAAAAGGTGGAAACCCCAGCGACATGGGCATGGTCACCAGGGTTACCTGCTGTCCCAATGTGCCATGGACAGTCCCTGATTGGACAGTCGTGTCCCTGCAACAATCGTAAAAATGGAAAATGACCTCCGATCCCCTGCCACGCAAATTCCCGCAATATACATGTAAATAGTAGCATAAAACATATACATTACGATATGGAACACAGACATGGCATAAGAAAATAAATAAGGAACCCAAACGCTTACAGAATAAGCTCGTAGTATGGCAAACAAGTGAAGTTCTGTCAACTGCACTAGCCCTAGGTATGTGTAGTCCTGCAAATTCCGAAGTGTCCACATAACATGCCCCACTATGGGCATTGGAAAAGGTGCCAACCATAATGGTCACAAGCAGCAGTGATAGTACATAGCCGGGTAGCTGTGCTGACATAACAACAGTAAGGAAGCAAGATACCTCAAACACAGGCAAACATGTGCATAGCAACATATCCCAGACCCAGCAACATCTCTGTTGCATACACTGGATGGTGTATGATGAAGTGTAATATCCAGAAGCAGAACCCATGCATTCGGATGTACTACACAATAGCCTCATTGTACATGTCAGTCACACCCATGTATACCCCTGCACCCAAACCTGCTAGCATCCGTGTGCAGCTATACAACCACACACAATGTGCATACCTGAACTGTGGTAAGAAGTTTGTGTTAGGCAATGCCATGCGGGCAAATCGCACCCCACATGTCACCAACCCACCGCAGGTACAGATATGTAAATGGCTGCATGTGAATGTGTCAGCAGAATGTGTACATCCGGCATGTAGTATGTACCCGTCCAAACCATCTAGGTTTGCATACGACACGGTGCACATAAGTGTACACATGTGGACAAGTCGGGTCGTTGGACCACCGCATCGATGATTATCTTTGCAGTGAAGTCGATCACATATAGCGGAACAGGTGCCTACCACACAGGACGTCCTAACAGGGTGCTACAGGCAAAGAAGGGGAAACTGGGACATCACATGTGGAGATTAGCGTGGCTGGACGGACAAATACACACGGTCAAGGTAAAGGACGGAACAACATGCATATGGCTGGATGGATGTTGTTCGTAAAATATATAGAAACACATATGAAGTTCCAGTTTACACTCTAAATACTATATAATGTATTGAATTGTACCGCACAATATGGCAGTAGAACTAAGCCTGCATGTAATTGGTGAAGCTAAGCTGTACTGTGATGGAATTCTGAACCTGGCAGTAAGCAGGACAGCAGGCTCATGTCTGTCATCATTAATTATTTGCTGGGTTACAGAACAATAAATGTATGTACATGCATAACAGCACTCCTTCCCCAGAGGAGGATGGCCTTGTGAGCTCAATGGAAGATAACAGTACAACTCCCTACCAGAGAGACAAAGCAACGATTAAGAAATTAACTGTCCACTGTATCGTAACAGTCTAGGGTCCTTGAAACAGCTACAATCACAAAAGGATACTGTAATGTACAAGGTGCCTTGCAAGGCTGTGTTATTCCCATGAGAAAACAATTTAAAAGCACGAGCCCAGCACCCACGTATGTATAGACTATTGCGGACCATAGTGATGGAAATGCCCTGTGACCGACCACGCCAGTAAGGTGGGCAAAAGCTGATTGTAAACACTATATAAAGAAACTGCTTACTGTATAGAGTCAGACAAAACTCTCATACTTGGACTGTACATTATTTAGCCTGCCTGTGTACACTACTAAAACTTTCCGAACCCGAGCCTCCTGTGTTATCGGCTGTCACTTAGAAAAGCCTACTGATAACTACAGTCTGGTTGTAACAACTTATTTCACATCGTGATCCTTGTAATCCGAATTCCCTTGGTAAGCTACAGGTCAGAGTGCATGGCTGGTTAGACATGTATGCTGGAGAATATGCATAAATGGTTCTTCTTGAATGAAAAGACCTCCGACTGAATTGTTGTGTGTAAAGAGGCTGTTTACTGTCTGATCTGTGGCTGAAAAGCGGAAAACTGGATCCCAAGAAGAAAACGTGCAGCCTTAAACAGGAGGCCCAGGTAAGGAGTGTCTGCCTTTTTGTGTCTATTGTAGATCAGGGACCAGACTACATTGTGTTTCTGTTAACAGTAGTGATATCGGTCGAAGACCTACCCACATACTGTTAAATCTGAACATAGGTCAGGGGAACACACAGCAGAGTAAATAGTGATTGTAGACACTACAGTGGATACAGGGAAGGAGACACACGTGTTATGACAGAAGTGCGTAGCAGTCGTGTAGAGGATATGGGAGATTATCGAAGCAACAGATCATGTGATCCACGTTTGACGGGTGACGTGAAGAATATGCAATCGCAGAGAGCACATAATTGTGAGTTACGCAGCAAAATGGGGTAATAAATATGACATTGATGGTATATTAGGCAACATATCGTTACTGAAACATTGTAATCCCTGAAAATTTGATGCATATGTTCCAAGGTAAACGCCTGTTCCACCCTGAGAGGGATATGCCCTCTCTGGCCAGTCGTGTCCTGTAAATAAACCGAACAAATGTCAAATGTCCTGATATCTCAGGACAAACATTTCCCAGATATATATCAAGATGGTAGCGTAAAACAGTAAATTTGTATGTGGAACAGCAAAATATAATAATAAACAGAATAAGCAACTGAAATGCTACAACAATTGGTCGCTCTCCTGGCAAAACGTGAATACCTGTCCTATGTACTGGCCGTGGGTATGCATTTTCCAGGCAAATTACACGTTCCGAACACTAATGTCCCACATTGTGCATTGTAAAGGTGGCAGCCCTAAGATGTGCAGGCGACAAAACAGCGACAATTGGGTATCCGTCATGCACATCGGTGGACTGAGGTAGTGTACGAAGGGAATAGAACACTACAAATGGCTAAGCATCATACGTACACAGAGAAGATCATAATACAGTAGTACCGACCCCACAACACCCTACCACCTCAGATACCACATGCAGGATATTAAGCGGAGGGCAGGCTAGTCCCCATCGCTATCCTGTGGCAACAGAGGTAGCACAACGAACAAATGTAATAGAAGCTATTGAAACCACATCCCTAACACGTAACATACCTAGGGACACCCGGTAAGAACACAGTACTAAAACAGGTAAACTGAAAAAATTTTAAAGAGAACCTCTCGGCAGGGGCCGGAAACCCCCAAGGTAAGCCGGGGAACCAGAAAATTCAAATAAAAGAATTCCCCATAAAAGTAATATTACCAGCAAATTATTTACGGAAACCGGGGGGAAGGGCAACATTGTTCTAAAAAAGTGAATACGGGGTTTTTTGCCGAAAACCATTTCAAGCATAACTCCACAAATTCCCCGGGGTCATAAAGTTGCTTATTTGAAAACCCAACACCAAAATTTTTATTTTTCTTGACATCGGGGACGAAAGTCCCCGGATCCATTTAAAGCAACATTTTCTCACAGGGGATCTATACTTTCCCTTTCAACCCACCCCTAAAGTCCACAATTGGAGATATTCGGGGCCCCTACCCACGAATTTGGAAGAAAATACAATTAAAAAAAGGAAAACATGAACAACAAAAATTGAACCGAGAAACGGGTCAAATGGATATCGGGATAAGGGGGGTAGAACATAAATGAAAAGGGAAAGGGGCAAAAAAACCCCGCCAATAACGAAGGGAAGATTCTGTCGGGAAACCTTTTAAATTATCCAAAAAACGGGGAATCCCTGTTTTTCCTTTAACCAAAACCCAGGGAAAAACCCAAAGTACAGGATTAAAGCGAAACATTTAGAACTAGAACGTTGTAGCCAACACTTATAGGCTAATAACATCACAGGTCAACCGTGGAAAAGCAGTATTGATACTTATCAAAGCGGGGTGGAAAGTGACTACCTTTCGTTACACGGGCATGGATCCACATTTTCACGGGTTTTTGTAGCCCCCTGGGTCACCCCCGGGAATTTTCAGCCCCCCTTATGGAGAATTGCTGCGGCCTAACGCGCAAGAGAAGATAAATTTCCTATTGAATTTTCAGCGAAAACCAAGTCCCCCCACTTTATTGAACCGGAAACAGAAATACCGCACCCGAACCGGTAGGTAACCACAGATAAATGGATTAAATAACACCAAGCAATAACAGAAATTTAGATGTGCGGGTACAGTTAATCGGATAAACAATCCTGGAAGGGAAATGTTTTGCAAAATTTTTAATACATTTAGCGGCCAAACCCTGCAGATAACGTGCGCTAAGCAGCAGAATGATATTTTTAACACGTGTTGTCTGGGGGAAAATTTTACAATGTTGTCACTTTTGTTGTAGGAGTTTATGGCGCAGTAAAGAAAGGGGAAGTAAACCAGGGAAAGTTTATCCCAATGCATTACACTCATGCATTTCCCATGGTAAATTGTAAATGGCAGGGCGAAAGAACGGGAAACTAAAATTTGGGGATGGTCATGCATAAAAAACAACGCCAAGGGAAATGTTTTAAATGGGAAGAAAAATAAATGTTTGATTAAAACTGTAAAAACAATGAAAACCCTAAAACAGAAAACCGCGTGGTTTGCCCCGGGAGCAACCAACACGGTGCCTACCCAAGGAAAAAATAAACGCTTTTAACAGATATTTTTGGGGACCCAGGGTGACAGTTAAAGGGGGTTTCTTTTGGTTAACAAAACCCCCCAAAAGGAATTTAGAAACATAAAATATAGCCCGGGGGCCCAAATTCAGCAAGGGTTTTAAACCGAAGGGATAGTTTTAACCCCCTAACTTTTCCGAAATTTGTTGGAATTCATACATCTGTTGTGAAGGAAAAAATTTTTAGCGATTAAAAATAAATAAAATGGGTAAACATTAAACCTAACCGGGATGCAAGCAGGGGAAAAGGTCCAAAAAAATTAAGTTTTAAATTTGGGCAGCTGAAAGAAGTACAGTGAAATAAAAACCATGAGTTAACCGAAACAGCACCTTTTTTAAATGTGAAGGGGTACAAACCTCAGACTGTGGGGAAGGGACCCGAAAAAAGAAGGATTGGGGGGAACCGGGGGTTAAAGAGGCACCTTACACGACTGAAAACATTCCAAATGAAAAGGGCCAACTTAATATATTGGAATGGCTTTGGCCAGGTGGAAATGTCTCCCAGGGGAGGTCTGTCAGATATACAGGGAAAATTTTTAACATAAACTTTCTAGAAAGTTGTTCGTAAAAAAAGAAGGGAAAGTATAACCGAGGGTTTTTTCACACCAAAGCATTTTGAATACATGCAATTTTGACCTACTGTTGGCAACCCTAATAAATTTGGAGAGGCTCCCCATACTTTCCAAATGGAAAGGTTAAAATTTATTAATCTTTAGCTGAATCCAAAGACCCTACAGGACTTAAAAACAAAGAACCCCCAAAGATTTTTAGGTTTTTTCCTTTGTTTAAACCCTTTTAAACCATGTTTGTTTTCTTACAACCCCGGGACCTTCCGCAAAAAAGGATAAAATAGTAGGAGTGGGGTGCTTCCACATTCAACGTACCTGGGCATGTGGCAAAACAGCATTTAAATTGCGGGGCCCCAAATATTGGAGGACTTCCGATGAGTTGCCCCCTTTGGGGAAAGTTGAGATTTGTAATATTACTTTTGAAAGGTTTGTAACCGGGAAAACGTCTTATTACCTGTTACAAAAAGGGAAGAGACAAAAACGGGACAGTTCTTTGGGTATTTTTTTGTAACAAAGGTTTTTAAAATGCAATAACAGCCAAAGCCCGTACACGTAGACCTTTCCCTAATTTGAAAAACTCTGGAAAAATTTAAATTCAAAACTTAAGAAAAACATTCTGTTGAACGGAATTTGTTACAGCGATAACCCGACGTAAAAAAGAAAAGATTTGTTTGGGGGAAATAAATAAAATTTACCGGGGTTGGTCCCTTTTTATTTGGGTTACGGGCTATACTAAAACGTACAATTCCTGGTGAAAAATTTCACAATGCTCAAAACTAACAATAAACCTAAATATGGGTGAAATGGAACGGGACATTATCCTTGGGAAAAAAGGAATACCATTCATATGGACTTCGTGCACCCCTGGGGGAAAAGTTTTGGGATATAAATAATCAGGGAACAAGGAATTTTCAAAACTTCGGAAAAGAATTGTTTTTCCCCTAACATGTACGTAATGGTGGAGAATTTTTTACAAAATGTTTACTGCATCGCAAATTTTGGGTCCCTACTGAAGAAATCCTTTAAACCACAGGAACAAAAGAAGCCCAACATAATTAAGGGTCCCCTGGGGAACAGGAAAACTAAAAATTTCCCAAACCAGGGTATGGGGTAGATATAATTATGTTGTTTGGGGTTTTGCTCAAGGGGACTGGTTGTCGGAATTGTATTGTATTGTCGGGGCCCGGGAACATCCCTGTCCCGGTTTGGGGTCAAGACCTTATTTTTTGTCAAAAAAAAGAACCTCGAATTACTAAATTCCTGTATTAAAGCTTTCCCAAAAGGGAACCCCGGGAAGAAATAAGGATAGTCTTGGATAAGTGAAGCTAAAAGGGGGAAAAGCTTTTTTTTAAACAAATAGAGGGGAATTTAAACTTGGAAATGATTTATTCTCCTGAAAATTACGTCATGCAGAATTGTTGTATGATGGGGATTGCCCCTCCCTGAGAAATGAGCGGTTTGCGTAGAAGATCGCTGGTTTCAAATAAACAGGGAAAAAACGCACCTTTCTATGGGGAGGTATTTGGACGCCAAACACTGCCACAAACACAAACCTGGGGGAGGGGGAATATGAACATTTTGGGAAGTGTGGCGAATTAAAAGTCAGTCAACGAATATGTGTTTGGGGGGGTTCAGGGAAAAACTGAAAACTTACCGAGACTTTGTAAAACTGTTTGTATTGCAATGAAATGCCTTGTGACTAAACTCATTAAGGTAAAAGAGAAGAAAGAATGATAAGTGTAACTGATAGATTTGAAAAAATTCAAAGAGAATTTTCCCCCTTTACAAAATAAAATTTTTTAACCCCCACTTTGGTTAATAGTGTTTTTAAAAAAATAAATGATTTACATTTTGTTAAAAAGATTAATTGCTTTTTAGTTCTGCAGGGAAATACAAAAAAAACATACAATGCCAGTGAAACCCATAAAACCAAGTAACGCTTTTCAGAAATAAAATGTAATGTACGGGAAATTTGGGCACTCCAAGGAGATGCTGAACAAACCCCAGGAGGGTGCCCGCAAAGGGGAACAGGCCAAAAACCCCCCCGAGACGGGAAAAAAAATGGAAACCCAAAACCAACTTCCAAACATACTGAAGGGCCCGGTCCACCCATGAACATGAAAACAACTTGAATGTTTGAAACCCAAGGCCAAAAAAAAATGGAAATGGTAATGCTTAAATGTGGGGAGTTAGTATCAATGTTAAACAGATAACTGTATAATTAAATTGAAAAACCCTTTTGGGGCCTCTGTCCCACAAAATAAAGTAAAACTTTGGTAAAATTGTCATGTGAAAATTAAATTTAAGGTTACAGTTAAAAGGGGGTAGGCCATGTCCCGGCCCACCCATTTAAAATAGTTAAAATTTTTTCCAATTCTGTTTTCAATAAAACCCAAAAATTTTTTCCCCGTAAGCATGAAAGTTTCCCCTGGTATCCCGAAATTTTCCCTCCAAGGGAAACATACAACAACGGGAAAGGTGTCCCCAAGACTGTGATTAACCCACAAATGATTGTTTTAATTTTTCCCAAACACATCCCAAATGCCCGGACGGTAAACACCTGCCCATGAAGGGATGATAAGTGGTAAAAACCATGCAAGGGTTGAATGGCCTTGATGTACCCGGAAAAAAAAGGGGGTTTGGGGGTCCATGGGGAGCATTCAAAAAATGGGTATTGCATTGTACAAAAACAACCTAGGGGGCCCCCAGGCTTAGGTGAGGAATACATTTAAAGGGGGCAATGTGGTTTAATGAAACAGTAAACAAGGAAAAGCCAGCCTAGTAAGGAACCCTGCCCCAGGGGGCTTTAAAACCCAAAAGATGCAATTTGGGGGAATGAATTCCATAAACCTGTCCCCTACCGGGTAATATGTTTGGAAAACCCCCTTTAATCTAGGGGGGGGACCTAGCCCCCACAGGTAGAGGATGCGTTCATTTACTGGGGAAGCCCCACAGCAAATGATCCTGGGAGGCCCCAAATATCGTGCAGTTTGCCCCACGGGCCCTGTTTTGAGACCCAAAACATGTTGCCCTTTCCCCCCTGTTGGTGCCCGGGGTGTAGGTAGACGGGGTACAAACCCCCATGGGCATTGCAGGGTTCTTTTGGGCCCCAGAAATAACGGGGGGTTTTTCACTGCATTTACAACACATTTTTATGTGGGCCTCCCACCCTGGGTTTATCCGATACCTGAGGGGAATGTGATAAGGGGTTTCCAGGTGGGTACAGGACCAAACCCCTAGTTGGGATTCCTAAAAAGTCCCATTTTTAAACAAACCCCAAAAGAAAAAGTGTGGGAAAGAAGTTGCCCCACGTCTTACCCGTAATCCCCCCCTGTTTTTGCAGAATTTCCCGGGAAGGGACAGAATCCCCCATTTGGGGGTTTGGGTTTTGACGGGGATACTTTGCCATGTCAAAACCGGGTACCCTACCTGGGGGGGCCCAAAAAAAAAAATACTGTCCAATGTGGGTCCAATTATAACCGGTTGGGGAGTAAAAATGGGGCCCATGGCCTGTGTTGCCCTCCCCGGGAGAGAGTCCCCCCGGTGCACAGAACTTTGGGACCACAAACCGTGGTCAATCCCCATTTGGGGGAGGGTGTGGGTGTTCACTGGCCCCAGTTAAAATTGTGATTTTGGTAAACCCCACCTTTGGGCCCCCAGAACTAGGGGATGGTGGTTCCAGTGAATAAGGGGGTATGATTGACCACCATGTGGTTTCGGGAATGTCCCGGGAATTTAAACAGTTTAAGCTAAAAATTGAGCCCAAGGGTGTAAAAAAGGGTGTCCTCCACCTTGTAGAGCCCCCTTGTTTTCATTTTGAGGGGGGGGTCCCCAGGTTTGGCAGGTAAAACCACATTTGGGAAAGGTCTGGCTATCAGTCCTGTAACTGGAAATCAAAGTGATTAGATGGTTCCCCACGGGTGGGTCCTTAAAGGAGAAAGGGGAATTGGTACTGTCTACAAGCAATTTTAAAACTGGAACATCCACCGGTGCCAAAAAAAAGGTGCCAAAAACTGTAAACTTCTCTAAAATTGTGAATTAATGTTTTGACTTGTCGCCTTAAAATTGGAAATGGGGAAAGTGGTAAACCCATGTGACCAGTCGGGGTTTGCCGTTTAAAAGGGGAAAAACCTCCCAACTGAGGGGGTATAAAATTTTTTAAACCGCCTTTGGAGTATACTTTTTTTGGGGGTTGGAAAACATGGTTTGTAGCAAAACAAGTAGGGTGTAAAACCCCCACGTTCTGCCCACGAAAAACCCCTCCCCGGAACATGAAACCCTTTTAAAACACATGGTGTCCATTGTGGGCCCCCAAAAATTGGGAAAGAACCTTTTCTTATTTAATGATGAAATAGGGGGGGCCCTACCAAAAAAATGTTTAAGTTCTAAGGCCAGAAATGCAGAAGATGCCAAAAAACCCCCGGGGGATGAACTGGCCACATCACAGCCGACAAGGAAAGGGGATGTCTTTTTTAGTAAAATTCGGGGATGAATTTTGGGTTTTTCCAGGAATTTTTCCCCCCCCCTAGGGAGGGGCGTGTCCCTTTATCCCAATAATGAAACCTCTGGGTCAAAAAGGGGAATTTCCCCCCTACCCCCGTAGGAATTGATGGGGGCCCCCGATGGAGGCCCCAAATGCCCCGGGTAAAGACATGGCCCGGAAGGCAAACACAAAAATAAAAAGGGGACTACAGTTGACACCACATAAAACCCCATCTCCAAAACCCCGGGCGACAGCCTAAATTCCAGAAACAGTGAGGAGACCCAAATGGGAAAGACATTGGGGAAAATCAATGGACCCCCAAGTGGAAGTAAACTAGGGCACCCACCTTAAGCCATGGTTAAATGAATGCAAGGTAAAAAATTTTCGGGGGGTTTTATAGGAAATTGTACATAGTCCCATTGGGATGTTATTTTTATTAAAGGTTGCAAAAGTTTTTGGATGTAGCTTTGCCCTTTAAAAAACACCTTTTTGGCCCGTGGAAGGGTGAAAAAAAGCACCGCTTAACTCCCGCATAAAACAGGGGGAAAGTAAAAATTAATTGAAAAGCCATCGGTGTCCAGTGGGCCCCAAAATTCTGTTGGGCCTGTAGTTCCCAACTCAGGATTATTGCGAACCCCAAAAGGAACAATAGAACGGTTAATTTATAAGCGCCTGAAGCGACACAGCAAAAATCCCAGGGGCCTAAAACACGCCCCACACGAAGGATGTGAATGGGACTCAGGGAAAGGGGATTGGGTATGTAAATTTGGGCCCTCTTTTTGGGGCAATTTTTGTTGGGGGGGAGGTGCCCCCTTTTTAAAAATGAAACCATCCGGAATAAAAAAATGGGTGTAAAATTGACAGCCCTAACCAGTTTGAGAATTAAAGGGTAAAAGGAATTAAATCCCCCTAATAAAACCCCGGTGGAATTTCCAGAAAGGATTACACAAGTATCAAAGGGGACTCATTTGACATTCCCCAAAAAAAAAACCCAAACAACCAGTGTGTTTTAAACAAAAGGGTCGGGGGAACCCGTACCCCGAACCCAAGTTTAAAAGGAGTCACCTGTCATTGGGTTTTTGTTTAAAGGCTTTTTCGCATAAATGCAGCCAACCACAATTTACAAGTTAATTGGGTCAAAAATGGGTTTTACATGCCAAAGGAGAAAGAAACAAATCATTGGGTTAGATCCCCGGGGTCAGAAAAAGGGTCGCCTGGAAAAAAAAAAAATTTCTTTGAAAATGAACCAACTTGTTTTCCAAATTTTGTGTGAAGTAAAAATTTTTTCCAGGTTGTCCAAATAATTAAAGAATGGACACCGAAATATAAATAAACCAAAATTCCAAAACCGTATTATGCTAGTAAAATCCCCAAAAAATGAAACATTAAAATTCTAAAAAACAAAAGGATTAATAAACAAAGCAATTGTAAAACCAAAAGGCCACAGGGCCCCCAATTAGGGATTTTTTCCAAGCATGGAGGTCGGGGTATAACCCCCAAAACCTTTAATGCATTTCAATTCCCCAGCTTGGGGTTTCGGGGGACTAACTTTTAAGATATTAAATTTTTCAAAAGGGACCCCCCTTGGGCAAGTGGATCAACTTTCAGGGAATTTTTTCATCGGATATAGACATATACCTGAACCCTATTTTTTTCCAAGAACTGTTGGTCCTTTAGTCTCGGGTTTGGGCAATAATTCAAAGCAGACCCAATATATTTTTGAAATAAAACAATACCTTGATTAGATGTAACCCCAGGAATGTAAATTAAGGTCTATAATATGTTAGAAATTTTTTAAATGAAAACAACCAGTCCCAAATTGGTAACCCCCGGCCAGGGTTGCCCCTAAGGGTACGGGAATTGTTTTCCCAAGGGGGGATGTTTTCCTCATTTGTTAGGACATGTCGGTCCCTTACCCTTGTGAGGACCCCTAAATATCGTGAGATGTTGTCTGTTGCACCGGTTTGCCAGAAAACAGTCACCCCCCCTGGTATGAAGAAAGGGAAAATAGGGGCCCCGGGATAGCCCATAACCACCTTGACGGGTGTAGATGGGGGCCCCAATTTGGGCCAGTGTGTTCGTACTTAGCTTGAACCCAAATCTTTAGGTTTTAAATTAAGATGACGGGAAAATTTTCCCGGGGGGGGTTTGGTTAACCTTCGGGTTGGGTGGCTTTGGAGTTTCCCCTACAATGGCCTTGGTGACTGCACAAAGTAAAAGGGGGGCCCTGTGCCCAAAAGGGTTGCCAAAAGGGGGTCCCTTGTCTTTATCTATGTTCCCATTATGACCATTCCTGGCTTTCAATGGGAAAATTTGGGAGGAAAAACCGGGTCAGGGGGCCCCAATTTTGGGGAGGGTCAGTCCCTTGCACATGTTTACCGGGTGAGGTAAATTAAAAGCTGTCCTAATAAGGGGGCCCCCCCGGGAACCATTGGGGACCTGGTGTGGTTGACTCCCGGGGGCTGGATGTGGGTTCTGGACCCCCCCAAGGGGGGGATCCATCAAGGGAACAAATCCGGGATGGCCGGGGGGCCGGGGTTTTGTTTAGGGCCCCTTTTCCAGATTTTTGGTGTGGGTAAAGGATGGGGATTTGGGAATTTCTGCCGGGTCCCCCTTACCGGACCCCCCCTGGGTTAACAGTCCCAAAGGGGCCTCTTCAGGGCTTGCTAGGCCCTCACTGGGGAAAAAAAAACCCAAAAGGCACACTTGGTTAAAAAGGCTGGGGCACTCGTTGGTAACAATACATTGTCCTAAAAAAAGCTTAATAACAGCGGGAAAACCCGTGCCTGGCTGTTCCCCCCTTTGTTTAAAGGGTTTCCAAAACCCCAAAAAAAAGGCATGTCTATAAAAGCCCAGCCCCAATCCAAACCAAATTTACGGGGGTTGTAATAAAATTGGTTTTGGGGGTTGCAAGGAAACGGGTTTTTGGGTTTCGGGGGAAAGGTCCATGGCACCTGACCATCAACACAGGGGTCAGGGTGGAGGCCCAAAGAAAAACCCAAAAACATGACTGGGCCTTTTAAAAAGCGCATTGCCCCCCTGGGAACCATTGGCCTCAAGGAATTGGAAACCCTTTCCCAGCTAAAAAAACCGGTGGTTTGGGGGTTTAAACTGGTCCAGGGGAATTTTGCCCAAAACGCAAGGCAGGAAATCCAAGAATGCCAAAATTATTTATAAGAATTTTAAAGACCGGGTGCTGGAAAAGCCATCTTAAGGGGCCGGGAAACTCCCACAAAAAATAATGGCGACTTTAAAAATTTGGACAACTAAAATTAAAAAAATTTTTTAAAAAAACATCATGGAACCAAAAAAAACAACGGGGTAACGATTTTAAAAAAAGGGTTATGAAAAGCTTTGCCATAGGGATCTTGGCCAGAAAAAAAAAGGGAATTTTGAAAAGGGGGGGGGGGGGGGAAGAAAAAATACATGGGTTTTAAGAACCCCAGCTCGACTGTTACATATTAAAGCTGAAGCTTTCCCCCCGGAAATCGACTATTTAAAATAAAAAACAGTAACCCCAGCACTGAAACATTATAAAGGCCGGAAGCTTCCCAAACCCCAAAAAAGGGGGGGGGGGTTTTTGATCCATAAAGGGGAATTAAATTTTAAACTACATTAAATTTCAAAATTTTAAATATTTTTTTTCCCAGCTTTTTATCAAGTACTTTTAAAAATTGATATAAAAACCGAAACCAAATTTAAGGGGAATTATAATAGGGGAAATTTTTTTAAAAAAAAAATATAGAACATTGTTCCCTTTTTGTTTAGGTAAGGCTGCAAACTGTATTATAGCAAAACGTTGGGCCGTCCCCCTAACTATGGCGGTTTATTAATTTTTTTAAACCACCGAAAATTAAAGGGGACCAGATTCATCCCGAACCCCTTTGATGGGGGTCCCCTTTTACGGGAGTTAATTTCAGTTCTTATTTGAAATATATGTTATGTCTTTATGGATCGGGGCGGGTTTCTTTTTTTTCCCATATCACTGGATATAATACCTGTAAACAAATTGGGTGTCAAGCAAACCCACGGGGGAAATACGGGTTACCATAAGGGGGGAATAAAATTTACACTTTCAAATAATGGTTCCTTTGTAGGATAAAAAATTATTTGTCCTTTATAAAGTGGAAATGTCAACCTACTAGGAAATAGAATTCCCCAACCACTTTTAAGGGTGATAGCCCATGCATGAAACTATAAACGAGGCCCCAGTGTTGGAAAAACCCATACCCCTTCCCACTGGGTTTTTCCGTCGGGGGTTGCGATTTTCCGGGGTATGAAAATGGGGCCGGTTTTTTTGCGTTTCCCGGGCCCCCCCCCGGGGGAGGGTGGGGGGGATCATTAAAAGGAGCAAACATCCATGGGAATGCTAAACATGGGAAATGGCCCCCCACACTTTCCCTACTTTCCCCCAAAGGGAAAAACCGGAAAAAAATGGCCCCAAATAGCCCTTAACACAACCCTAGTACTGACACGGACATAAAAGGGAAAAAACAGTAAAAAAAATATCCTCCGCGGCCCCAAAAAAGGTCCAAGTAGGGGGGGGATCCCCCTTCCCCCGGGAAAATCCTGCGACCTGGGCCAAAATGGAACCCCAAAAGCAATGGGGTTTTGGGCAAAATTTGGGTTTTCCCCTAAACTGCGAAAAAAAGGTTTCTCAGTCCCCATCTGAAATCAGGGCATGTTAAAGGGCCCCCTTGGGGTTAAAAGCATTCCAAGAGGACACGTAACCCCCAGGGGAAATTTGGAAACCGGGTAATACACACAAAATAGGGAGGCGGACAAAGGGAAGGGGAAATACACGAGAAAACCACGGGCCGGGGGGCCCAAAACTTTCACACAAAATGCACATGGGGGTCCGTAACTCAAAAAATTATTTACCTGGACACCAATGGGCAAACCACAAAACTAAAATTAAACCCCCATTTTTTAATTGGTCCTGCCCATACATGAAATAGCAACCCCCCGCTGGTTCCATACGGCCATACCCCAGTTCCGAAATAAGGTTTCACCTGGGGGTTCAGAACCTGGGTAAAAATGGGGCCGGGTTTTTTGGCAATAATGTTGCCCGCCCGGGGATGGGGACACGGCCACCCGGGGATGAAAGCACCAGGGGTTTTAAAGGCATGTGTAAATGTGACCCAATAGGTCCATGGCACCCAAGGAGGACAAACGGGAAAAAAGGGCACCCTAATAGCAAACCGGGGGTAAAGGGAGTACTGCCAAAAAAGAGGAAAAAAAAAACCCCAAACCCTCCTGCCGCAATCCCAGCCAAAGGGATGTTTTGGGGCCCCTTCGGAAAAAGGCCCGGGGAAAAAAATTTTGGCAAAACCCGCCCCCGGGGGAATTTTGAAAAAAGGCTTCCCAAAAAAGACAATTTCATAAAAATTTTTACATGTAGTTGCCCAAAAAGGGCGGAATTCCAATGGACCGTGGGGAAATTTTTAAACATTCCCAACCTGGGACACAGTCCCCAGGGTAAAGTAAGGACACTTCACCTACAAAAATTGGGGGGGAAACATAAGGGGGAAACCACGGCGTCAAAAGGGAAGGCACATCCAAATTTCTAAACACATACACATCTGCCCTTTGAAAAAAATTCTCCTTAGGTGTGTGGCAACATAGGTGCCGGAAAAGGGGTACAGGTCTGGAAGGAAATAAGAAACCCAACCTTTTAAAGGGTATACACCTTAAATGAGGAAAAGAATGGGCCCCCCCCAGGGGGGCGCTCCGATTTAACCCCCTTTTTCCCCACGGGTGGAAAGGGGATGTCATTCAGACATGGGCTGGGACAAAATTTGGTTTGGGTTGGCAAATTTCCCCCCGGGGGGGGGGCGGGGCTAGGGCCCGTAATAATCACCAGGGGGGAAAATGCAGCGTAAAGGGAACCCCGAATATGATAGGATTCCCAGGGGGAAAAAAAACCCGTCACCCATCGCAAAGGGGGAAAACCGTTGCAAGGATCCCGGAAAAACAATGGGGTTCGTAAATCCCTTTAAAAGCGCCGCGGGCGATAGGGAAAAATAAATTCCGACATCAGGGGGATCCAGCTTTAAGTAAACAGGGGTCCCCTGTGAAAAGATCCAATGGACAACCCCGCCGGGGAAAACATAGGGGGCAAATTTGGGTTTACACCGAAAGCTTTTCCCGGGAAAATGGGATTGTGAAAACACCATAAAAACCCAAAAACGGGAAGATTCGGCCCCCTACCAAAAACCATGTCACACTTTAAAAGGGAACAGTCAACATAAACATTTCACGGGAAGGTACCAAAAGGACTTCATGCGAGGGCGGGGGCCCCCCTAGCTTACACAAAAGGAATTTTAAAATAAAAATTTTTGTCTTTTAAAAATGGAAACCAAAAAGAAAGCGACATGCCACAACCATGTCAACATAAGAAAGCAACATAAACATTATTCGAAGTCTAAAAAAAACCAAAAAACCAAACCCTGAAAAAAATGCCCGAGTTAACAAACAATTTAAATTTTAAACTTATTAAACTCCTTTTTTTTCCCTTGCGGGAAAAAGTCCGAATGAACAACAACTGAAAAATTTTTTAAAATCACAGGATTTGAACACTTAACAAGATTAAAAAAAAACCAAACCCGGAAGGGGGGAGTAAACCCCTTTAACATAACCATCATAAAGCTTTCCCCGGGGTTCCAGAAAGGTGTCAAGGAACTTTATGTGCCCCCCCCAAAAAAATTTTTTTAAATACCAAAGGTTTTTTGGGACTTAAAAGCAAAATCAGTGAGACACAAACACACACAACAAAACCCGGGGGGGGGGCAATAAACTAAAAACCCTTAAAAGGCTTTAAGAAGGGGTCCGGTTTTCAAACAAGTGAAAAGGAAACTTGTGGTGCGAGCCCCCCCAAAAAATATTAAATCCCAAGGCAGGTTTGGGGGCCAAAACAAACACGAGGGCAGGGAAAACCACACACAGAACACACACAGGAAACGGGGCAACCTCGATTCTACAGCACACTACTGTAGGTTTTCGAACCAAAACCCATTTTAAAAAGCCAAGGCATTTGTGGGCCCCCAAAAGAAATATTTGGCAACCCAAGGCGGGCCCCAAAACAAACACGAGGGCGGGAAAACCCCCCAAAAGAACACACCCCGGGGGGGACCAAACCTCCCCTTTCTAACAACCTGTAAAGCATTTAAGGCGCTACCAGACAAAAGGCTGCAAGGCATTTGAGGCTGACCCCCAAGAAAAAGGGGAAAAACCAAGGCAGGGGGGCCCTAAAACATAACGGGCCAACACGGGAAAACCAACAAACACAACAACAGGGGGGGGGGCAACCCTACTTCTACATAAACATAGTTGGTTTTTCAAAGCAGGTTTTCCGGCGTCAACATCGAGGGGGGCCCCAAACAAAGGGAAAACCAAAGGAGGGGGGCGCTAAAACATAACATCGAGGGGGAAAAAACCAGAGCCCCCAAACAGGGGGAGGGGGCAACCCTCGTTTCTACATAACACATATGATGAAGCATTTCCCCCTACCGAGTTTAAACAACCCACAGGCAACGAGGCGGGGAACCCGACAATAGGGGGAAACCAATTTTGGGGGACCCAAAAAGAAACGTGCGAGGGCTAAACAACCACAAAAACCCCAAAACCCCAACCCAAAAAAACCCAAACCAGGGGGGGGGGAAACCTACGCCACACAAAAAACCCCAAACAAAACAACAAACCACCAACGAAGGCGAGGACCCCTACAGGGTATATTTCAGAGGCACCCCGGGGGTTAAGGTGGACACCTTTTTAAAGGTCCCGCATCCGTTAGTGCGAGTGGGAAATCGTTACATCAGTACATCACTGCATACTGGGCATGCTCAGACACTTAGACTCGGCACAGGGCAGACATGCATACACATGTTGTGACAGCATGGGTGGCGGAATGTGGACCGTCGTGTGTGTCCAGCCACACAACAGGAACCTGGCCATGCCACAGACGTGGCCGTTGCGTAGGGGATACAGGCATGCACCCGGGGTATAACTGCAGACGTGCGCGGTGTGCACTGTGCTGTGTGTCTATCTACACAGCTGCCTACTGGGCATGCTCAGACACTTGAAGTCGGCACAGATCAGACATGCATACACATGGTGCGACGGCATGGGTGGCGGAATGCGGACCGTCCTGTGTGTCCGGCCACAACAGCAACCCGGCCATGCCACAGATGTGGCCGTTGCTGCGGGGAATATCTAGGTGCAATTAACCATGTGTAGGACTGGCCTACAGTTTGTTGCATGCTACAGACAACCCTCCCAAACACAGGATACCTTCACAGATGTCCTGAGGACACTGGTGAGTGGGCATGCTCTCACAACAGCACCGTATTGGGTGACATGAACCACCCATACATAGCCTGGGAACATTACCTATGGCACAACACAGTACGCCAGCAGTCCCAGGTGTTCACACACCTGGCCACTGTTAAACAGCCATGCACCATACATACTAGGGGGGGGATGTCTGACAGTTCTGCCCATCACACATGGTGAGGATATGCCCCACACAGGATGTACAGCCCTCAATGGTGATGCAAGACCGTATAGTGGATCCACTGGTCATCCACTCACTGTAACCAACACCAGCATGGGGGACCTCAGTGATGACCTCTCCACAGAAAACCACACACATCATACGACCGGTGTGGTACCCTACAAGTCCTCCATGCCAGTGTTGAACAGAGGCCAGACCTGCAAACGCCTAACTAATGCCTTCCCCGACCACCCACATGCATGTCTGCAACAGGCAAACATGATGACATCAGGCCCTTGTCCACCACAGGTAGGCACATGGTGTGGTGGACTGCAGCCACTGACTACCTGTACATCAACAGTTGGAGCTACTACATGGCAGAGCAATGACAGTACCAGGGAAACCATCACCCATTCATACCGGTACGGCCCCACATACCATCATCCAGGTCCGCTTGTGGGAGTGGTACTGCAGAGGGCACATGAGACAACCACAGGGCCTTCCCTAACTGTGGTAAGGACATGGTTGGGGGCACACAGACTTGCCTGGAAATGGTCCAGAATGGTACAACAGTCACTGCACCCACAGACATTGTCTGCAAATCACAGGACATGTTCCATGCATACATCCCCCCCCCAACAGGAACATATCCATCCCACCAGAGTGTATCCTCCCAAACATGTCATATGGCCTGGAGTGATCCCATATCTCTATGGCGGTTGACACGTCAGCAATGGGCACCGATGGTGTCCCTGGCTGTGTGCTATCCATCCTCATTGAGGCCCTCGGCCCACACATGCGCCACTGTGTCATGTTAGCCTTACTATGGGCTATGTCCCCAATGGATGCCATATGGCATCTGTGGTCCCACTATGCCAGGGTAGTGCTCCTATGGACTGTCAACAGCCACACCCTATCCGCTTGACAAGTGTTGTCTGCAAAGCTGTGTGGAGGTCCATACAGGTGGCCATGGTTACAGATAGCGGTGTACAGCCAATACCGGAACATACCCACAACTACATAGTCAAGGGCAGATCCTGCCTCCCGAACCTGCTCGTCCAGTCTGGAGTGGTCACCAAGGCCATTGATGGGGATACGTGGGTTTGCACACAGTACCATGACCTCGTGGGAACGTTCAGAGCACACTACACATGGGACCCATAGAAAGGCTCGCCAGCATACATGTGGGGACATATGTCACCCGATGCTTCTCAGACAGGTTGGAGGTCACACCACACAGGGTTGGTGCTCAAGGTGCCTTGTCACACTCATATCTGGACCCAGTGGAGGCCCACAGGGCTCACTCCTGTGCCCCCTGCCATATGGCATCCGACCTTCCAATGTGCATGCAATCATAGGGGATTGTAGCAGACAAGGTATGCAGATGACTACGCACCGGCCAACATACCCAACACCCCATGTTACACGGACATCCACCTAGGGCGTCATAGACAAGGATGACTGGTGCCAGAGCCATGGCCTGCTACTAAATGCCAGAGAAGGTGCAGCCCTACCCAGTGTGAAGGACATGTTCGTCCCAATGTCACATGTAGGTGGTACGCCATTAAAGATGGTGGACGTGTTCAGGGAAATGGCTACCACACCTGTCGGCAACCTCTGTCAACACACACAATGGCAATGTGGGTGTGAAGACATTCCATTGTGGCCTCCTGGTCTGGATGGAATGTCAACCACATCAGGGTGTTCATTGTACCCCTGTACACATCACACACCAGAGCAATGACTGCATACAATGGCACATGTGGCCTGTAGCTAACCTGGCGCCTGCAGCACTCGGAAGGACCGCAAACGTTCCACAAGATGGGGATGACGGTGCTAGGACATGTGTCACAAGCTGCACGGCCAAGGGGACACCGGCTGTGGATCTTCACAGCACAGCTGCTCCGTGGTGATCTGTGCCTGACATACACGGCCATGTCTGACCTGGGTGACATGGGCACATTCCACCTCCCAGGCTCCATGCAAACACGGGCACAGAAGCGACTGTCAGACACCTCAACACAAAGATGAGTGGGACGTGCTGGGGGAACAGGGTTAATGGCCAGACACCCCCTACAACACGGGGAGGAGTGCCAGGCCATGTGAAGGAAAGGCCCTGACTGCCTTTGTCCAGGACTGCTAATGACATGTGGATGTGTGATGATAGTTATGCGCCAGCCAACCTCTGTGTGTCACTGCTAGCCAGGGACTGGGGACTGATGGATATGGCATCCCCATCCTGAGGGGTGTTAGATGCCACACACAGTCATGCTAGGTCCACACATGTCATAGGGCACATATCCTGTTACGTTCATGTGCGCCTATGTACCTATGTAGGGGTCCATGCCGGATGCGGGTAACTGTGCTATGCTGATGTTGCCAGACATGCCTGTGGGTACCCCACGACTACACGTGGGGAACTAATTACAGTGCTCCCAGTAGGCACGTGCAAGTACACCATCAGTATCATACGGGTTAACTGCACCGACATGGTGCTACACATGTAACCACCACACATACTGTGTACACATATCAATGAATGCTGCACCTGTCCTGCATGGTATGTCTGCTGCATGATGTCCGTGCACAACCCACATCACATACATACCTGTCACCAGCCATACACACACCACAACATACACATCACGTAGTATGCGGACACAGGTATCACATACACCTCTCACTATCGTGTCCACCCTGTGCATCAGAATATGTTAGCTTAACCGTGCAGTGATGGTGTAGCTCACAGTTATGCGGCAGAGACTTCATCATATGCACAGAGTGATATGTGTGCCACAGGCATGGGCTGTACCAATGGATGACATCATGTGTGTGTGTAAGGGCCAGTGCATTGAGTGGGCATGACTATGTAGATTGCATGTGGGTGTGGTGGAGCCCTACAGTTGTGTCTGCTGTGTGTGGGTGTGTGTGTACACAGTTCAGTCATCTGTGATGCCTACACGGGGTATGCTTGGCAGCCCCTGACTGTACAGTGCAGGTGTTACGGCTCACTGTGTCTGCCGGCGACCTGACCCGCGCCTGCCTGGGGTCGCATGGGCACGACCGGGTGGAGGTACAGACTGTCCACTCTCCGATGTCACATGTCTGCTGGAAACGTGCCCACGACGGGGCCATCCAGGGCCACGTCCACGTGGCCTGCTCTGTCCTGGTGTGGATGGTGTAGTAGCAGCTGCACTGCTGCTGCTACCAGCACTGTCTGGGTGGGCATGGGAGGTGGCACGCACACGCTGACCTGCAGCAGGTGGTGTTGCTGGCACACGCCCACGTGCCCTATGCCTCACCCCTAACTGGTGTTCCTGCACGGACTGCGCACGCTCAAGGATGGCCATGCCTCGGTCGAGGATACCAGCCATGTCACCCAATCTCCTATCCAGAACATCGGCAAGATGCTGTTGTGCATTTGCCAATGCCTGGATGTTGTCATTCAGGGTACGGATTGCGGACCTCTGCAGCCTCTGCCCTTCCTGGTTCTGCCGTTCGGCATGTGCCTGCGCCGCCATTACAGTCTGGAACATGCGTCTGGTTATACCAGCTGCTGCACCCTGTACGGCAGGTGTATGTCTAGCGGTGCTCCCCCTACGAGCAGCACCTGCCACATGCCTGCGTGGCACTGCACCAGTCCTTACACTGGCAACATCGTGTGTACCCACACCTTCTGCAGCCACCACACATTCCTGCTCGGGGACAACAGACGCTGACTGACCGTCATCTATGGTCAACGGTGTTGGGGTATGTGTCGGCATCTGAACCGTGTGCGGGGATGAAAGGGACGTATGTGTGATGTTCTCCACTGGCACAGTGTCTGCCTGTGACGACCCTGCCTGTGCCTCATGCACATGGTCATCACCACTAGTATCTGTGGGGACACTAGCATCAGATTGACCGCAGGAGGGGAACTCACCTACAGCACCTGTCAATACAAAGACATACCATCGGTTATAATACAGACACACACACACCCACACACCCACACACACACACACACACACACACACACACACACACACACACACACACACACACAGACAGCATGCATGTGATAATGCAGGTGGCATGCAGCATTCACACAACACAGACCAGTGAATGCAGACCAGACATTCATAGTGGCAGTATGTACACTGCCCTGGTGGGGACAGTACAACAGGCAGGTGTCATTTAGTAGGCATGCAGTACACACATTCATGGTAGTTTGCATGCATCAGTGTGATACACCGTGTGGCCGCGGGTGAGTTGAGAGTACACATGGCTGCCGACAGTAATGTACACCGCAAACATGTGCGGTATCTTGTGGACATGTGACGATGGTGACCCACCGCATGCACCACATCACAATGGCTGTCACGGTGCAGTGTTATGTGTACAGTCTACAGATACAATGTATGGGTAACAGTGATGTCTGTGCAGGTACGTTTGCTGTGAGCTGTGTGCATAGCTGTACAGTGTGAAGTGCGGGCTCTGTGCCACTGCACAGTAGCAGGACACAGCTATGTGTCTGTGCGATGCGTGACCTGGATGCATTACATTGCCATGTCTGTAAGTCAGTTCAGATGCTCAGCAGCACGTATATGGTGGACATTGGAGGCACCTGTAGTAGCTGTGGAGAGGCGTTCCATGTCACTGGTGTACTACATTGGATGTCCAGGGGGTCCACTACAGTGATGAACCCACTATGTGTGTAGAGGGTGCAACGGTGAGTACCCACTGTGGATGTGCTGTGTGGCAACATGCCTGTAGGTATCAACCATGGCCTTGTCTGTCTGAGTCATTGACTATTGTGTGTGGTAGACATCGTGCACACGGCCCTGTGGTGGCCCATGTGACATACAACCATACTAGTGTGAGGTGTCACATTCTGTACGGATATGCTGACAGTGTGGATGTCTGCTATGTTGTGCATAGGTCATGTCATGGTGTGACAATGCTGCAGCCAGACATCCACGTGCATGGGACATGGCATGTGCCATGTCACAACGTGTGCACCTGATGCAGGGGCATGGGTCACATTGGTAACACCTGTGCTCTGGCCAGATCACAGCTCACTATGTGTTACTGTGTGCATACTGCACTGGCATACCAATGCATACTACACATGCAGCCATTGTGTAACACCTACACCATTGTATGCATAGCTGACTGCACGTAACACACCAATAGGTTGTGTGGTGTCATAGCACTCTACGCTAACGGGTGTATCTACTGTACATGGGTGTTGTGTGTGTCGGGTGGTGCGAGCTGTATACCGTGCCTGGGGCACACACAGGTGAGCATGTCATGCCTAGACACATGGGGAATATCAATACAGCAGAACATGCCTTTGACTAGCAACAGACTTACCTGCAACAGACCCTTGTCCTTGCGACACGCCAGATGTACCTGTAAAGGCATTGCACAAAGGTATACACATTAGCCATTACTATCTCCACAGTCAGCACTGTGCATCTCACATCATGCATGTGTGTGGTAGCATGTGCTATGCACATGTCTGCTAACACAACATAGCATACTATGGTTTGCATCTTGTGTGGCCATATACCTGGCATGTATTGCTATATCATGTGTTGTACTATGACACCCACACCCACGTCGCCTATCATACAAACATGCAACACTGACTTACCATGCGGCTCCAGGCTCATATCTCGGGAGACACCCACCTCCACAATGGACGCAAGTGTTTCTGCGTGTTCTTCCGTGGGTGTCCCCAGACTGGCCAGGAGCTCCTCCGTGTCTGTGAGTGGGGGCTGGGTTGGTGGCCCACCACCTGTCCCACGTTGTTGCCTGGCGATTGCAGCGGCACGCTGTCTTGCATGCCGGATCAGGTCTGTGCAGTGCCTGCGGATTTGTTGATAGCTGCGGTTGTTTACGCCGCTGTTCACCCTCCTGCACATCTCCTCCCACATCTCCTGCCGTTCCTGTGCCTGCTGTGGCACATGGCTAAATAGGTTGCCATGGAGGTATGGAATGATCACCTCCTCCTCCTGTCGGCTGAATGGTGGAAGACGGGAACGTGGCATTATCTGGAAGACATAATGATGGTGGCAGGTCACATTCACACTGCTGTGCTGGCATACTGTTGGAAATACATTGCTATGACATGTACGACATCTGCACAGTGATCTGTGAAGGGCATCGTGGCAGTGACACAGCCGATGTTCTGGCTTCACACCATTGAGCACTGGGTGTCACATCATATCTGTGTGCCACCCCATCACACTGTACACGCACCATGTAGATGTTAGCCTGCCATGGACATGTTTACCTGGCTGCACCTATGTCCATATCAGTTGGCATAGGTCCCCATGTGGCGTCTGTGGTACTGTTCACCTGGACGCTGTGTATATGTCAGTACACATCACGTCTGTGTCCATTGTGAACGTCAGCAGCGGCACTGTACACATACACATGGACACCTGCACATGCATGTGTTGTGCCATGTACTTCCACACAGCACTGTACGGGTGCTGGACAACTTGCCACAGCTCACCTGTGTTGCATATGTGATAGACATGGAGCAATGTGTAACCATGACACATTAGCAGGAAAGGCCATGCATAGCATGTACAAACACACATTGTGCAGAGCATCACACAGCACCTGTAACATGACAGGGTGCATCACGCCACATTACTGCTGTGTATGGTTGATAGTGAGAGTGCCTTTGTCCATTGCACCATGTGGGACTGTGATAGCTCATGCAGCCTTGCTGGTCAGCTCTGCATGATATGGCAGGGTATGCCACATACATGGCACTGGGTGTGATCCACCTGGGGTTGATGGTATTGGTAGGGTGGCTGTCCATTGCATATGTCATAGCTGTGTGAATATGGACATTCAACATGTTTATCACCATGGTGTGGGCACTGTCCTAGAGCGAGGTATGCTGTACACTGCTTGTTGAGGGTGTGTCTGTTGCATGCAGGTATCACACATCCATGCATACACTGTAGCCCTGGCAGGTGCTATGTGCTGGGATATTGATCGACACAGTGCTGTATGTGGACACACACCACTATCCCATGCACATGGATGGCTGCCTGAACTGATGTGGGTAACACATATGTGTACATCCAGTGCCCGCTGCCACCCACATGTCTGCTGCTGCACTACACACCGCCATCCCTCCCTCTGTGAATGTGGTGTTGGGCTCAGCAGAGGTATCCATGTATGGGGACAGGGATGTTCACATAGCAGGCCCACTGATGGTATCGTCGATCTGACCATACACATATGATGCACCCCTCACACATACAACCCATTCATATTGTTGTTCACAACGGTGACACAGCTATATTGCTATGCTGGAGGCATTCACAGACATACATATACACAGGCATGCACGTCCATCTGTGTCATTGCCTGGACTATTGGTGTGGTTTGGCACCTAACGTGTTTGACTGCAGGTGGCGCAGACCTACTGTGCACATGTGTACATGGTAGGCCTGTTCTACGGTAGGCATCTGTGATGTGCTGTGCACATCTCATATCTGCACATTTGGTTGGTGTCCATTGGTCCACGGGCCAGTGGTGGGACATACAGGGATGTTGCTGAACATATATGCATGCGACCCTGTACAGCTGTGGCGCTAGCCTCTCAGATGCTCATGTGTCGTGGGCGTGAACACCGTACACACACATGTGGTTGTGGGCTGCCGTCGGTACCCATCTCCACCTGTGGGTTGCTATCATCCCACACACTCCTTGTACTGTATGTTCAGGCTATGCACCTATGTGGGGCTTGTGTGCATGCAATACGATACTATGTGCCTTTGCACCCATCACAGACAATGTCACACAGGTACACCGGCAGCCATACACATCGCAGCTTGTTGTCAGCACGTCACATGTGGTACACACCTAACACATCTCCTGTGGGACATGGTAATTTGTATGGGCATGTCCAGTTGTCACATACCACAGCTACCCCTACATGACGGCTATGCAGGACATGTGTGTGGACATCTACTGTGACATGTACACGAGCAATGCCCCCCTACCTACATCACATGGTACTACCTGTGGAGTATGTGTGTCTGCATCCATGCTATGGCCATAGATGACAATTGTACATCAATATGTGCAACATACCTCATTGGGGGTTGTCATGTGCACATGTTCCATGTGTCAATGCATTGTTTGTGTCTGTTGGGCGGTCATTGTTGTGCATGGTTTACATGGCTGACATAGCGTACTGTGTCTGATTCCAGGTACTTCATTCGGCTACCAGCATTGTACCTGGCAATACATTCCAGCCATCATGTAGCCAGCTTAGATGACAGTGGGAGGTGTTCCGCCATGTGCACATATGTCACACAGTACGAGGGTGACTGACACACATTGTCAGGACTGGGTTCTGACTGCTGTGGCTGTGTGTACCGGTGTTGACAACCATGACTGCACCAGATGGTGTCTTCTGGATGTGTGACATTCACAACAAACACCTACATTCACATGGCAGCGCACCCTCCACTACAATGGACATTGCTGCATGAACACTGTATGCGGTATGTCTGTATGACCACTGCATATATCACTGGTGGCCACCAGCATGGCTGCCTACAACAGCAGTGTGTATCCTGTGCAAACATGGGTTACACCAGTCACAACACACCTGTGTCAGATGGCCCTGTAGTGGGTGACAGTGCAGTTCCATTCATCATGTAACAGTATACATCGTGCACCAGTATGTTGCAGACATGTGAACGGCTGTGCTAGTTGACATATGCACACATGACACATCACCTGGTACACCGTGTCTGCCTTGCGACCTGCTATTGTGACCACCCTGTGATGACATTGTACGGCCCACATGGACTTGGACATGTGATGGCTCAATGGTGAATTAACCCTCCAGGTGTGTGTCTAGCCAGGTGTCCAGTAGCCACTGGTCTGCATGCAGGGATAGTCTACATTGGCCTACTCTGTCACTGGGACTGTTGACTATGGTCATACTGTTGTTATGCAGGCATGTGCTGTTTGTCCAGTCTGATAGTCGTGTTCAAACACACTACCGTGGCACACATGATGTGTGGACATCTGCCTAAGGTGTGCAGCCCACATGTACATCTTCACATGCTATGCTGCCTGTGCAGTGGTGTCACATGTCTGTCTCCGGCAGGGCTGTCACAGGTAGGCACAGCATGCAGTGATGTGTGACAATGCTTACACCCTCCACTGTGCTGTACACTAGCACTGCACACACAGTACAGCACACATGTCATTTATCTGCAGTGCCTGGGACCTGCCTCCATGCCCTACATGGCACACCTGCCATTCCAGATTGTACACAGATCATACCTCCCAGGCACATACCTGGACTGCAACACACACGGGTGGGTGGTTCCCACACCACACCGTGATTTACACACATACTGTATATTCCCATGACACATTGCATCATAGGTAGTCCATGTTCAGATACCCATGTTCGTGGCCGCTATGCACATTGTGACACGCGACAGTGAATACACTGTACACCACAGGTTACATGCCGGTCAGGTTGGCATACTGTACATTGCACCTAGGACAGTTACTACTGCTATGTATTGCCAGCAACACGCCCTTCCCTAGTATGGACTCCCATGTACCCACACATGCTTGGCCATGCAGTACGCATAGCTGGGTGACACATTAGACACATACCATACCTACACTACCCTCAGCATGCACCAAACCTCCATGTGTCTGTGTGCTAGGCCTACACACCTCCCCCCTCTGTTTGCTGAACATCCATGCTTACCATCCCTGCTAGCCACACCCTAAACACACAACCATAGCAGCATGCATGGTACATACACACTACAGCCGGTATTACTGACATCCACTGACAGTGGTAGTTGATGGCATGGCACCCCGTACGATGGACAGTCTACGTGCCTATGCCAACACTGATCACAGTGCACTTCTGCTACATTTACACACTGGTAGGGACCATGCTATTCCACACTGAGACATGGTGGTACTGGCCTTTTCACAGACGCCACAGTGGTATTCCTGTTCCATGCACACGTGCTGTATGGGCACATGTGCAGGCTGTTGCACGGTAGTTATGTTCACCTGTGTCTTGTGTGTCACTTGACAGTCATGGTGTGTCCTGATGGTGCATGACATACTCCACAGCTAGCTACCTACACATGACTGCCAGACATTGCAGTGTGGACCCTCACGCAGTGTGGTGGTATGTCTCTGCTGTTTGACTACATCCACATTCAATGCAGCATACCACGGTCATGCAGGCATTGACGACACAGATGTTGCTGTCACCGTGCCTGCCAATGGGGTACCTACCAACAATACACACTCTCACTCACTACAGGGTTCCAATCCTTGGCTGGACATTGTATTAACCCTGTGGACACATACATAGTACTGCCATGCACATGTTATGTCCGGGAACACAGTCGATGTCACCTCAAACCGCCGTGGTTGTTGTATCCCGCCAACCTGGCTGTTACATGTCTCTGCAGCAGCACCGTCAGTGACTGCTAGCCCATTCATGTCGTTGTGCACCCTGACCACCACACTACCACATCTATCACACTACACATGGATGGTACTGCATTGCACGTATGGGGCTGCATCTCTACACCCATGACTGGGCCATTCAGTATGGCACTGGGCCACATCTTGACATACATGCTTCACACACTCATTGACTACCTGCATGGCTTTCCTGGCACCCTTGTTGGGCTTCTGTGCGCCACAGCACACCACATCCCATGCTGGCCACCTGTCATATTATTGCATGGGTGGGTGGGGTGGTACAGAGGGTATCACATCAGACATGATCCGCTCTTTGCCCTTCAGCACCATTCCACTTTATGCTATTGCCAGTGTACACATCCAGCATCACATCGTACCCTGTGTATCGGGATGTTACGCCATGTGCCTTCTGTACAGTTCACACAGTGGTGCAGGCATATCATGCTAACTACAACAAGTCAGGGACGTGTGACATTGCACGGTCCTCAGACATGTGGCCCCTCATGGTCAGTATTTGCATACATACACTACCTGCTGTCACACAGTACTGTACATGCCTACATATACCACTTCTACATACCTGGCAGCATTCTAGCTCATCCTACCCATGTTGCTGACACCCATACAGGTGTCAGTGTGGCAGATATATCATGTAGATATCATTGCATCAGTTACATCACACATAGTGCATACACATCACCTTTGCATACTGACAGTCATGCGGTGTGTATCACATGGATACTGTCCCTATACAGGCATATCACGTTGTACATGGTTGATGTACACACATGGCCCACATGGTGCTGTGGTTGCCATATTACACCATGGCGTGGGTACACATGTGCAGGACCACGCATTTCTGGACCGTATGTCTGGCTGATACCTTGGGTGCCCTTGTACCAGTGCCATACACACATGTACACGCAGGCCGTGTTACAATAACACGTGTGGTGTACCTTACACAATGGATACAACGTTACATGTCTCAGTATAGTCATGCTGTGCTCTCTACCCAGCTCAGACAGTTTACATATGCAAATGACAGTCATGTAACACATCTGTGCTCACCTGCATGCCACTAACACAGGGGTGTAATCTACTCTGCCATGGGCCATGTTCTCCGCGGTACTGATGCATGTAGTACTCCTACATGGCGTTTGCAGTGGGCAGGGTGGGAGGAGCAGTCCTGCATGTGTGCACACATGCCACATTGCTCAGCCCGGGCGTCTGTGTGACATCCACAGACTGGACACACACCATGCTGTGGGACATGGGTCCTGTGCACATCCCACAGGGGCACACTGTGTCACTAGTCATGTGATAGCTTCCTTGCTGGTAGGGTGACACAGACCCATGGTACCACCACGGCGGACGTACTGTATAGACATGACAGTTGACATCCAGTTCTGCCGTTCAGTGGACACTACCATGGGGGGGGGTCAGTACTGTGTACATTGCACATGTGTTTACACACGGCTCTGCTGGACATCATTGTGGCACACATTGCACCTGCTATGGAACGTTTGGACATGGTCACTTGCTGTTCCCTCCATTTCGGGTACCTATTCTGCTACTACATTGTCCCATATGTGCAGGCCATACATATCTTGTGTATGTACATAACATTAGGCCATCGCTCCATCATGCATGCTATGCCTGTGATACTGTCTATGATTTGTGAACATATCCATCATGCCAGCTTTGCATTACACATAATTGACATAGTCGCCCCTACTGCGTGGGATACGTGCGTCGTGCGCATTCCGTATGACATCGATGGTATATGCCCATGCACATGTGTGCTGTGACACTATACATACATGTCCTATCCCCTGCTGTGGCACTTCATTGTTGGATATCCACTGCCAGCATCAGCGTGGGTGGTGGCATTGTTCTGTGTTTGCAACCCCTATGGCAGACCTGGGGTGCAGTTACCACCTGTGTCACTTTGCAAGGGACAGTCCCTCCTTGGGCAGTTGTGTCCTGACAAAATATATTACAAATGGCAAATGTCCTGAGATTGTAGGACATCACTATATGCCATTCTTATGTAAGAGTTGCATCACATACTTATTTATGTATGTACATTCCTAAATGTTACAAGACACACAATAAGCAACTTAACTGCTACAAGACTACAGTTTTCTTTATGCAAAAGAGTAGAGTTCTAACCTTTGTACTGACCATGGGTATGTGTCCACCTGTAACATCTGATGTGTGTCCCGAAGATTTCCCACTTTGGCCATTTGAAAAGGTGGCAAGCCGAACCTGGGGTTATCCCGGGTGTGTACATGTTGTCCCACTGCTGTGCACACGTTGTCCACAGTCGTTGGTATGCTGCGCGTTTTAGCATTACATATCCAACCTTTGCCTCTCTCTGCCTGATGGACAGGTATCTTTACCTACACACACCGTTCACATACTGTACAGATTCGTCATACGTATCGTGGTTACACACCAGTACATGTCGTGGGTTCGACATACCTTTCCGGCCTTTTGTTCTGGGTTTGTCTCTATTCCCTTGTTTCTCCTTCTCTATTCATGTTAGTTCGGTATGAACATACGGTTTGAATATCCAGGGAGTCTTCCTTATATTCGTCACCTGAGGCATGTGTGTTAATCAGGCCAATAGCTGTTCCTCGGTGTGTACTTATGCGCATATCGGTGATCCCCTTCCTTTCGTTACGTTCTGGCCGCCACTAGCCCATGGTTCTTTCCTCGTGTGGCCGTTGGTTATTTGCAATACCTTCGTGAGGATGGTATGTATTGTATCATGTTTGTGTGACTGCATCCGCTATGTGTGGTGTCGGGCACATTTCGCTGTGGTGTTAGCCGTGGATTGTGTGTGTTGAGTATGGTATTGTGTTCGACATGTGGGTCCCCGTGTCCTGGTGGCGTCTGTCGATGGCGTTGTGCATTCAGATGTGTTACATAGCTGTTATTTTCCTGTACATAGTGGATGCAGGGATGCATCAGCCGCTGCTAGTGTTTCCCAGGAGCTTGTTGTGGGTATGCCGCTGTCATTCACTGCCTGTATGTGTTTGCTACGGTTTTAGCTGTTATCCCTTTGATATGTGCAATGGGGTATATCTGCGGATGTGGGTGACGGGTATGGGGTGTGAGTCTTGCATTTATACATACCAGATATGCTTGTGTGTGTGCTCCATCCCTGCTTGGGGAGCTGCGGGTTACCTGTCTGTTGTTCCGGGAATGTTTGTTTGGTTGATGTCGTCTGCTGTCGGTATCGCCTGCATGTGTGCTTCCTGCACGTATTCCTCCTTCACATCGGTTATATATCTGCGGATGTTCGTCCGTGCCTACTATCCATTGGCATTTTGTCACTGATAGTTACGGTGAATGTGGTCCTATACTTGGGGCGGCCTGTATGCTACCGGTAGCCTCCTATTCGTGTGCCGCTTGCTTACACACCGCGGTATTTACGGGACCGTAGGTGTTCACGATCGGTGCCGGGATAGCACATTCGTATTTTCGCCGTACATGCCTGATGCTGTGTAACGTTGGCGATGGACCGTGTGGAGTCTACCTTATGGCCGCCATACCTACGGTCATGGTTTGTACATGTGTCCTTTGCATCTCCTGTTGGCTATGGCCCTGTGGTACACTTTGGGACATTTCCGCTTTGCATCGTTTTACGTCGCCACGTGCATAGCCACTGAGGAGATGTCAGTACTACTTTGTGTGTACTGCTGTACATACGCCTCTGGTTCCTGTACTGTATGCCTACGCCTGTTATTACACTCCGCCTGTGACATGTCATCTACATACACAGTTTACAGTGGCACACACATTACACACACACAGCGGAACACACGACAACCTCACCTCACACACACACATATTGCCGCCATGGCTGTCAACCTTCTATTTCCAGAGTGAGGAACACACACAGTAGTAATGTGAAACAAATGGGCATAATGTGGAACACATAGTAATGGCATAGTGACAACTTCAGCTAAGTAGGTCATAGGTTGATTGTAATATGCTGATTTACTTACAGTGAAGAACCTTTACTGACTTACTATGAGTACATTCTATTTACCAGGATGTCATTTATATACATTCCTAACAATGGATGTTTGACAGACATTTTCAATGTGGAACTTGGAGGAACTGCGAGGAACATGAACTGTTTTACACCCCAAATGAGGTGCGTTCCTCATAATGTCATACACTTCACTGGTATGCTTTCCGCCAGACCGACGGTTGAACACAATACCTCGTTGGCGCATCGCGGTGGCGGTGTGTATCTCCGCACTCATATCCTATGGATATGACACGCTTTATATCTAGGGTTGCCACATTTTCACATACCCAAAGTGGGACATTGTCTGTGGAAACGTCAGATTTTGCATGCAAACACATACCCACGGCCAGTACAAAGGACAGCAATTCACTTTTTTGACAGGATACAAACCTGTAGCATTACAGTTGCTTATTCTGTTTATTATCATATTTAGATGTTTCTTCTACAAAATCACTGTTTAATGCAACTAATATAGAAATTATGGGAAATAGTTTTGTCCTACAATCTCAGGACATTTGCCATTTTGTCAATGTTTTTGCAGGACACAACTGCCCAAAGGGGACTGTCCCTCACAACGTGGGACAGGTGGTAACCCTACACATATCCCGTTACTGTACCGTGGACTGGTGACCATCCCGACACGCGGATATGTATTGATGCAGGTTAACATTTCCATGGCTGGCGTTACCTACCCTGCCCACCCTCCAGGATGATCGGGTTGTCGGTCACTATGTTTACTATGTGGTGATTTCGCGTCTTACTTATCTGTGAACTTGCATCCCTGGGTTCCATATTACCCTGTTGTACTTTATATCTGTGTATGCGTACATATATTTCTACATGTGTACTGATATGTATTTCCGTATCTGTGTATGCACATGAGTACATATGTGGTCGACTTGCGGCGATAGTGGCAGCATACAGCTACGCCGTGTGCTGTAGAACCGGCGTCGTTGAGGTGTTGGCGTTCCATGCTCTGCTGGCTATTGGGTGTGCGGTGTTTGGCGGTGCCTTTGTTGGAGTCACACATACGTCCGCATTTACGGTACACATTACGGGCGGACAAGTTTGTGTGGCATCCATTTTACTGTGTGTGCAGGTCAGGAGGTGTCAGTCCATGGGGCCTACACTGTCAACGTATGTGCTATCGTTCCCTCTTTGCCAGGGCGTAGGCATATTGGGTACGCCTCTGTCTACCTACTGGGGCTGGCTCAGTGTGTCCATGGTGCTGAACGCCCTGTGCCTGTGCTTGCCCTGGCAGTTGTGGCGGGCTTGGTGGCCCTCCGGCATTATGTCCCTGCAGCAGCTGTTTCCGCAGAATCATATTGTGTAGCATACAACATACTATGAATATGTGGGCACTTGTGCCTGGAGAGTACTGCAAGGCTCCACGGATGTATCCAAGCACCGGAACTGTGATTTCAACATCCCGAACACACGCTCTATGATTATTCTGGTTTGTGCGTGTGCCTCATTATGGCGTTCTTGCATGTGTGTGTGTGCATTTCTGATGGGTGTCATCAACCACGGCTCCAGTCGCGTAGCCAGCATCCCCACAAGGTGACCTTGTGTGATGTCCCCCCTGGCGAATACCTGATACAGCTGTGAGGCATGCCAGATATGGGAGTCGTGGTAGCTTCCAGGGCTGCCAGCACACACATCCATAATAATGCCCTGCGCATTGCACACGACCTGGCAATTGATGGAGGGTATCCCTTGCGGTTTATGTAGCGTCTACCCTGCTCCCCGGGTGGTGACTTAATTTCTATGTGCGTACAGTCTATCGCACCCAGGACCTCCGGGTATTGTGCCACACGGTGGAAGCGGCACATATTGCTAGCCAACTCCTCCTGAGATGTGGGGTAATTTATGTGCTCATGGGCATGTGGTAACATGGCATCCAGGAACTGGTGTAGTACCCTGGATGCTGATGCCTGTGAGATGCCCATTATGTCCCGGTTGGCCTTTGAAAGGTACCTGTAGCCAGTATTCGCAAGCTCACACATACCTTTGTGTCCACTGGGATGGGCTCCCCTCTGTTGTCTCTTGTTCTCAGGCGCGGCCGGCACAGCTCCACTATTTGCTGTAACGTGTCCCTGTCCACCCTGTAGCACTCTACTATCTCCAGGTCTCGCAGCCCCTGGTAGGTCACCCTTGGTCTGAACACTCTCCTTCTCCTGTGAGGCCTACAGTCGTTGTCGGCACCACCCTCCGCAACTCCGTCTGTCTCTGCCACATACCTATGCATCACGCCAGCGGCACCAGCATATACATATTAAAAGTTCCCGTCTGTTTACACCCTACAGTGCGGCGTTTGGGAAATCGCTGTGTGTTGTGTGCATTCACATTTAATACTGTTGTGCTGTATACCCGGTGATGTCATTGGGTGTGTCTGTGCCGTATCCACGGATTATTTCCGTGGTTTTACGCTGCAGCTGCAACGGTACTGCCTGTAGTGTTACATTACAGTTGCCTGCATTGCCTTCGCCTGGCATCTTACATTACTGCATCCTGCAGGCACATGGCATATGATGCATTTTATCTGCAGCCGCAGTTATGCTACCTCTGTACTTGGCTGTGCTATTTCGGTTCTTTGCTCTTTGCATTTCTACTACATCCCCTACTATCTTTGCACTCATATGCCTCCCTTTCCCGTTATGCAGGAGTCTGCATGCAGAGTTATCAGCTGCGGCGTTTGCCCTTCCTGCATTGATTGGTGTTAATTGCTCATTACGGATCCATTTACACTGCTTCCGCATTTCCTCGTATTCTCCGCGTACCTTCCTATATCCGTGGTTGTTGCCAGTGAGGCCGTCACATGACTGGTTTAGGGAGCGTAGTCATCCTCGTGCACATGCATTTGTCAGCGCATTCTGTACTCTCAGCGCATCTATTTCCTAACACTCCAGTCCTGATGCTGTGATGTGCATTGTACAGCCCAGATTTGCTGACCTCCAATATCCTTCCTCTTACAGTGGCACACCCCTCTGTGGTTGACATGTATCTCGTGTAGGCCACTCCTCGGTGTAGTACCGCTACGCCGTTTGCTCCATCCTTACGCCGGCGCCATTTTTGCGATTCACTATTATCTGCCTCATTTGCATGGAATTGACTACTAATACATGGTTACGGCGCTGGACACCGCCACCACTCCTTGACAACCATTGCGCTGGGGTTGCAGCTTTACATACATACTATGGTGTGTGGTGGCTGTGCAGCTGGTTTGTGTTCTACTGCTCTTTTAGGACATTGTCATATTATTTCATTGCTTTACAACTTCTGTGCACATATCCCGGGGTCTGCTGTTCTTTCTACATACGTGCCATTTATGTCATTTTTTACATTTTGTGCATATTTTCTTTGGACATTCTCGGTGCCTTTCCACATTGGCATATTGCACCTATATGATACCTGACTTTGACAGCCTTCCGTTACTCCTCCGGTATGTTTGGGTAAATGTAAACCGTTTTTTTTTGGTTTACATTGCCGTGCCTTCTACGCTTCACGCCTGCGCCACTTCGTGGATCGCTATTTGCCCTCATTTGCATGGTGCAATACCGCACACAGTGTGTTTTGCATACCTACGCCGGGGGCGGGGACGGTCCGGTGCACGCCGGTAGTGCACGTGGATTTCATTCATACCTGAATCGCTAAGCAGCCATATTTGGCGTTATAACGCCAACGCTATGCTGGCGCCTGGCGCAAGGTTCATGAATCCCGGGGATAGCCTCACTTCACACAAATGGAAGGTGAGAGGAAAACAAGGGAATATTGAATACTTTGCATAGGTCTTCTGTGTCCTTCCAGTATTAATTTACTTCTACTAAGGAATGCAAATAAGAAGAGGTCTTCCAGAACACACAGTAAGGGTTTAGTTTTTGGACTCACAATTGTAATGAAAATATATCCAATGTCCTAGACCTGGAAAAGGAGCTGCCATTCAGTTTCAGTATTGATTGCTTCTGCCCAAATACATATCTTGTGATAAACAATGTAAGGGGGGAAAAGCTGTCCTGCAATGAAACAATGCAAAACAAAATATATTTTATTAGGTACACAGATTACAAAGAAAGCAAAGTTAAAATGAACATAGTGGCTATGAAGCTTCTGCAAGATTAAAACAAAATGTACTTTTCCTTCTAGATTAATCTAGGAAAAAACACTGGCAATCATTAAGCCAGTTACATCTGAATATTCTATTTACAGCAGTAAGGTTACATACAATTTGTGTCTTGTTTTCATGTAACCATAGAGAAGTTTCTGACATAAAATTAATATTTTCAGTCACTGTATTAAGAAAATTGCTAAGCAATTCAATCTTTCTTCTACCACTGCTCCATCTTACTCATGTGTGCTAACCCTAACCATAACCCTAACCCTACATAGTACATTACTAAAAACACTTTCCATAACAGTGCCACACAATATAAAAAGATGCAAATCACACACAACACAAAACATGCACAACACCCAGTCTATCTGCGTACCTAACTCAATGTAACTCTAACCAGTGAGCACTTGCGTATTCACACCTGCTACTGTAACACAGTCTTATACATCTTCAAACCCATCACTTTTTCATTCAAATGTTTGTCTTCCTGGACACTTCTGCTTACCTACATTGTATAAAATTAAACTCAACTAAATGTGATTCACTCAAATGAACAGTCGCTCATTTGTGTTTTCTCTCTTTATTAAACTCACAAAGACTTTTCTACTAAATATATATTCAAGCATTCAATCTTTAGAGTTACATATAGATATACAACATTATATCTATCTATCTATCTATCTATCTATCTATCTATCTATCTATCTATCTATCTATCTATCTATCTGTCTGTCTGTCTGTCTGTCTGTCTGTCTGTGTGTGTGTGTGTGTGTGTGTGTGTGTGTGTGTGTCTGTGTAGTGCATGGAGCACACTGATTACACTTCAATATTCAGAAAAAGACAATGCGGTTCAGTGCCACAATGGTGCGTTACCTGACCTTAAGAAATGTTAAGCACCTCCTGAAAAAATTGTTAAGGTCAGGTCCCACTCTAGGTAATAAAATCTGCCTGTACTGACTAGCAAATGACAGCAGCAGAACAAAACATTTGTTTCTGCCTGATGTCTATACCCTTAACATGTCTCCAACTTCCTGTTAAAAAACAGAGCGATGCTAGAATAACAGGGTGTGTGTGTTAATAGTGCCGGAGCAGTGATTTTTAGGGTGTGTGTTTGCCTATATAATCTGAAGAATGTGAACTGAAACCCAAATGCATGTCATTATTTAGTGACTTCAAGCCTCAGTGGTTTGTCTCAAAACCACATATTTTATAAGTAACAGACCAAAAATATGAAACAGTAATCTTGATGTTCTGCAAAAATCTAGACACTTGAGAGGTAATGGAAGTAAGTATAAACATAAAGGACTGTGTTACGCTACCATGCTGGCAGCCCTCACTAAGTGTTTTATGGCTTTTTTGTTAAAATATTTTTATTTAATTATAACATAAATGACAAATTTTAACAAATGAACTATTTAAACAAGCCAGATAAAGTAAAACAAAAACAACTATCTACAAAGGTGCCTACTATGTAACTTACATTCTAATAATTCTTGATGTATAAAAAAGAAAAAAAGATAAGGTCCTTGTTGCTAATAGGATTGTGATTGTTTATTTTGCAATTTCTTGAGCTTCATCCAAATGTTGTAAGAAGTGGTAATTCAAGTTGTTCTCATCTTGATTGTTAAGAGTTCATAATGACAGACATCTGTTGCAATATTAATGAGTTCATTCATCATTGGAGTTTGTTCATTCTTCTGGTTCTTTGTGATTGTTTTCCTTGCAATTGATAGGATGCTCTAGAAGTGGATAATTTACTCTTTTTACACAATCAGGTATTGGTATATTGAGTAAGATTAATGATTTAAATAAAGGTGGGAATTCAATAAAGCCTACATGGAGTGATTTTCCTTGTAGGCAGAGTGGCACGGAGCTTACACGGAAGTAAGCAGCTGTGTGATCCAATAAACAGAGCAGAGGGGCGTGCACAAGTGTGCGGACACTGAAGTGCCCATGGCGTGCAAATCACCTCATAAGTAGGTGAATTGCATGCAAATAAGGGACTTGAATGATCCAACAAGCAGATAGGCAGTCCTGCAGACGCCGTGTTGGTGTCCGAAGTGTACATAAAAATTTCCATGTACAACAAAGTAAAATTGAACAGGGGCTATAAAAGCCCATTTAAAAGGTCAGAAATTGCATAGTAGGCACAGATATGTGCAAAAGTATGCATAGCAGGCACAGATATTTGCAAAGGTATTTGTCCAAAAAATAATGCAAACTAATATAAAATAATGCTTTTTTTAATACCCATATTATGTTTGTGTAGCACACAGAAGTACACAAACATGCAGTTATGCAAAAAAAAATATTAAAAAGTTTAAAAACTGTAAATAAGACATATGTGAGAATAATGCATTATAGAGCCCTACACAGAGTATGTATAATTGTTGATTTCAGTGGTTACTAAGGAGGCAGGCCCTGGAATAGTGAAGTATTCAGGTTGTGCGTATGGATCTGTATGCAAATAAGCCATGGTTACTGAGTAGCAAAAATGGGCCACTGTGTCCACAGATAAAATCCATGTAGCCCCAGCACCATGTTGGTGTCCACAGAAGAGCTAGCTGACATCAAAAATGGTGTGCCACAATATGTTTAGGTGGATTGGAGCCCAGCAGCACCTGTTTGTGTGGCTCACTGCTCAGCTATGCAAGAGAGTGTGTCCAGTGCTGCTAAGCTTTGTTTAGCTGTGGGGTGCATGTTTTAGCTGATTTGAGCTATGCTGGGCATGCCTGTGCATGGGGATGTGTCCAGACTACTGAGCAGTGTTTATGCCAGTGCCACGGGTTTGAGCGATGCACAGTAGTACTTAGCAATGAAGGTATTTAAAAAAAGAAATAGCTGGGAAAGCCGGTCATATATAAATTATTGATAACCCCTGTTGCACTTACATTTGGGCCATTCAAACCACTCAGTGATGTACTTGGGAGGTGGAATGCATCATAGTTAGCCAATCACAGAGGCTGCATCTACAGCAAAGCCTATAAGGTATGCATACACCCTACAATCTGATTTTTCCCCCCATACTCTGCACCATTGGAGTACAGCCTTGGGAATTTTAACTGACAGAATGCTAGGGACTGCTGCTGCTCTGCTACATCTGTATGTGCTAGAGGCTGGGGTCAGTGCTGATGCTGATGTTGACAATAGGCCTAGAGTGAGAAGGAGAAGAGTGTTCAGGCCCAGGATAACCTTCCAGGAGCTACATGAGCTGGAGATTGTAGAATGCTACAGGGTGGACAGGGACATACTACAAGAACTCACCGAGCTCTGCTGCCCTCAACTCAGACCCAGAGCCAACAGAGGTGAATCCATCCCAGTGGAAACAAAGGTATGTTTAGCCATTAGGATACTAGCTATAGGTACTTTTCAAAGACCAACTGGGGACATGATGGGGGTCCCACAGGCATCTGCATCCAGGGTACTCCACCAGTTCCAGGCTGCCATGCAAACACATGCTAGTGAGCACATTTATTTACCACGCACCCCTGAGGAGAGAGCCAACCGTATGCATCCTTTCTACCATGTAGCACACTACCCTGAGATACTGGGTGCCATATACTGTGCTCATGTACACATCAAACCACTGCCCAGTGAGGAGGGTAGAGTCTATGTCAACTGCAAGGGGTATCACTCCATCAACTGCCAGGTCGTGTGCAATGACCAGGGCATTATCATGAAAGTGTGTGCTGACACCCCTTGCAGTTATCATGACTCCCATATTTGGCACGCATCACAGCTGTACCAGATGTTTGCCAGAGGGTCTTCCTGTATGGCCATCTGGTGGGGGATGCTGGCTACGCACTGGAAACATGGATGATGACACCCATCAGAAATGCCCATACAC
>NC_056746.1:989488485-989573485 GCF_019279795.1 Protopterus annectens | reverse complement strand
GCCTTATGTAACTGCAATTGTAATGTTAATGAAAATGCATACAGCACCCTGCTTGTTCACACTTTTCTATTGGAAAGGAACTGTTGTTAATTTAAATGGCCTGCTAGAACTAATGTATATAAAGGAAGTGAAAATGGTTGCTCATACTTATGAAACATGTCTTTCTGAAGAAGTCTTGATAATAAATAAGACGAAAGCGCTAAAGTTCTACAAGAGTTGTTGGTGCTATTTACTATTTTATTGAATGCTTTTATTGTCACGAAGTTCATTTCTTAGTTAAAATTTCTTCTCTTTGTTCAATTTTTTTGAGTGCGGTTAATTTTAGTTATATATATATATATATATATATATATATATATATATATATATATATATTTATGTCTATATAGATATATAGAAGTAACATATATATTTATATAGGTAACACGCATAGATATATATATATATATATATATATATATATATATATATATATATATATATATATATATATATATAAAGGTGTAGAGTGATGTACACCCTCCACATATATCTATAGAACACAGTTACATAACACACACTCACAGCTACATCTACGTTGACATCCCTATGAGATATATATATATATATATATATATATACACATGTGTATATGTGTGCAGGGATGCATGAATGTCCACACCTACATGCAGAATATTGGGATTAACTGCACTTACACACACACAACTGTTGTCTTATGGTAACAGACCACAGATGAATAATGACATAATCCACCCAACCACAGAACCCTGTGCCTGTGGAATGTCATACTGTAGACAGACAATGGTGAGCAGGTGGTGTAATGTGCAATGGCTGCAATGCAGGACTTAGACAGGCCATATTGTTACTAGCCAATTGTTCACCTAGCAAACTGCAACTGGCCAGAAATGGCGATACTGGTTCCTGTACACACATAGCAGGGGTATTAACAGGTACTCCACTGCTACAACACTACATACAATACCAGCATAAAGCAGGCTCATTCTGCAGGCCAAATACAAGACCACTTTGTATAGCCCACAAGTAGTGTGGCTTTAGCCACGTGTATATCAGATATAACTGGTGGCATGTGCAATTAATACTATGAGATATAGTGTGTGATAGTAGGTAGGTAGGGGTTCTAGTCTCACATCAGCCACCTTGAGTGTGTGTGTGACTGTGAGTGTGTTTGTCTGTGTGTGTGTGTGTGTGTGTGTGTGTGTGTGTGTGTGTGTGTGTGTGTGTGTGTGTGCGTGTGTGTGCATGTGTGTGTGTATGTACTGTAGATGTTTCCCATACAGCAGTACATCAAGCTTATGTTTGTGCAATGGTCAATCATTTTATAGCCCTGTGACTAGCAACCTCCACAACATTGGCCTCCCTGTCAACAGCTGCTAATGTTTTCCACCTTAACAGCAATGGTAGATACTCTCAAAACAGATAAGCTGTGTGGAACATGCGATAAGTACTTAGTGCTATAGTGCCTACTACTAGATAGGTAGGGGTTCAACTCTCAATAAGGGTAAATGTGTGTGTGTGTGTGTGTGTGTGTGTGTGTGTGTGTGTGTGTGTGTGTGTGTGTGTGTGTGTGTATCCCCTTGTAGCAGTCTGCCTCTATCACTTATCTGTGTGCAATGGTTATACATTTTAAGGCCCTGTGAGTAGCTGCTGGCCCTAAATAGCTCACATCTACCTATGCATAAATGCTATCTGCCACCACCTACATTTGGAGGTACATAACACCCAGGTGACACATATCAAGGGTAACATGCCTTGTCAAGGGATATGCATGTAGGATTATGCTGTCTGACCCATTGTTCATGACACACTGTTCTACAGATACACAGCTAGGTAACATGCACATATACAGCCGTACCTTGTTGATGTCATATTTCCTCTGTGCTGCCATGCCATCTTGAGCTGCTGTATTGTCACCAAGTCTCAACAGCCTAGCCACTCAGACCCCTGGAACAGAAACATACACAATTCTGAGAGACACCTGTCATTCTGCAACACTACCACCAATCATATATCATGCAACAACGCTAAAAACACTTTGATGAGTACTCATGACACATGCCAGCATACACCACCTATCATGGCATAACACTACCATACAATAACACATCATGTAATGTAATATACTCACTCTGTGCATCAGACACATATTTGCATGTCCCTGCATCGATGGTATGAATGGCAGGGATGTGGTACAGGTATTATCACATACACAGGGTGTGGTGTGGGGTGCCAGAGGCCTAGGCTGTGCAAAACAGTTGACATTATGTACATGAGATAGGAAGGGGTGCTGGTCAGCTGGGCCATGGAGAGGTGACGTGTGTGTCTGTTGGTGACCTGCATTGACAGTGATGTTGAGTATGTGCACGTACACAGTCAAGCCAGGTGCTAGCCCTACACATGGATATGTTGGACAGCTGTGGACCATACATGGCAGAATGGACAGTTCACCATCTCTGGCCACAATCATGGGAACTGGCTCTGCCAGAAGTGGCACTGTCACCACCGTGCCCAGGGTCAGATGTAGTACTAGTTGCTGATGGTGACTGCTGTCTGCTGGGCCCGTGTCCCTCACAGGACCACCCAGGACCACATGCCCATGGCCTGCCACATCATGTGTGGACAGCACCCTCCCTTCTGTAGTGTTGGAGGTACTGCCACTACAGGAGCATGAGTGTGCATGGCCATATGGACTTTCAGTGGATGTTGTTACTGACCTACATCCATGTGTCTGATGCCCTACTCCCACCACATGTTCCAGCACAGACAAAGTGCGGTCAAGGGCTGACAATATTTCACCCCACCGTCTGTTCACTACATCAATGAAACAATGTATGGTGTCACCAGTGTGGTGGAAGGAGTCACGGATGCTGGACAGTGATGCATCCATGATCCTGAGCATCCATCTGGTATTGCATTTGGAATGTGCCTGTGCCTTTATGAAGACCAAAACATGCATTGAGTGACCCATGATGTAACACCTGTGACAGGTAGTAGATGGGCAGTAGTCCTCCTTTGAGCACCCCTGTCAATCCACTTGTGTGAGACCTCACCAGCATTCTGGCTATGGCTAGTGTCTACACTTGCTGATGCCATTGATGCCACACTATCCTGATCAATGACACCACACTCTGACTCTCCGATATCTGTGGCCACAGGGGACTGGGTATGTGTGGGCATACTGACTGTGTGTGGGGACAATGAGGGAGGAAGTGGGATGTCGACCCATGGGACAGATCCAGCTCCCAACAACCCCACCTGTGCCTCACTATGGCCACTCTCATCATCAGATTCCAGTGAGACACTGACATCAGGTTGTGTGGGGACACACTCCGATCCCCACAGTCACCTGTGAGAAGGAAGACAAAATAAGTACATTACTACCTGAACTATTATGTATGGTGATCCACACACACCCATACAGGTAAGGAGCTACAACTGCATTGCACATACCACATCTTATTTCTGATCCCATGCACAACACACAAGCAGACTACAACATACACAGGCGAGACAGGCCCTTTATAACATACACTGCAGCTACGTCCAGTTAATGTTCATAGGTTCATAGGTTCATGCTAGGCTATCTGCCCTAGGGCATTTATAAGCCTAGCCAGAATGTGTTTGGCTTTCGCCACCCATTTTAAATTTATTTTGCTATGCCCTTTTTCGAGGTTAGTATACTGTGCCTCTGTCTAACAGTGACACAGAAGTGATACCCGGGGTAAACCTACGATCTCCCATCCACTCATCAAGATTCCTCTTGAATAGAGTCAATGAGGGACTCTGCCTAACCTGGACTGGGATTTTATTCTAGAGTGAAGGGAGCCTCTGGGTTATGAATCTGTCCCTCCAGCATGTCCTATTTATTTCAGTGCTGAGGTTCAAGTCTCTCGAGCGCGTAGCTCGATGGGATTTGGATTTTCTGAGGTGCAGCATGTCCATTAATTCCGGGTTGGACATGGCTTTATACATCAGGCACAGATCGCCTCTGAACAGGCGGTATGCCACTGAGTAGAGCTGGAGTTTCTTTAACCGGGCAGCATATGGCATCTGTTTGAGCCCTTTGATCCTCTTGGTGAGGTACTTTTGGGGTCTTTCCAGTTGCTGCAAGTGTCTGGTAAGGTACATCCCAAAAGGGGCATTGTACTTAATTATGGGTCTGATGAGGGATGAGTAAAGTGGCACGATGACCTCCCCTGATCTAGATGTGAATCCCTTCATGATTAGGTGGGCTATATAAAATGTTTTTCTAACCACTTTGGCCACGTGGTTGTCAAATGAGAGATTGCTATCAACTTGGGTCCCCAGGTACCTAATTACTTCTTCTGTACTTAATGGATTACCACCTATGTGGTAATTTGTGAGCACTTTGTTTTTGCCAAAGGGGATGACTATACACTTTTTGGCATTTAGCTTGAGGCCATGGCTCTGGCACCAGTTGTCTGTTTCTATGAGGCCCTTTTGGAGGATGCTTGTGTCGGCTGGAAAGTCGATTATGGCGCCCAGTTTGCAGTCATCTGCGAACTTGGTCAGCCACAGTCCTTCCGTGTTGGTCTGTACCTCTGAGAAATATATACCGAACAAGAGAGGTCCCAGGACTGAGCCTTGTGGGACACCACTTGTAACTGGTTTGGAGTCTGACATGGCTCCAGCAATTCTAACCATGTGGGTTCTGTCCTTGAGCCAGTTTGCAATCCATCTAGTGACATAGGGGTTTATATTTAAGCTGGTGAGCTTATCTATAATGCCAGTGGGGTATTTTATTGAAGGCTTTGCGAGGTCCAGGTAGGCTGTGTGGACCACCTTCCCTCGTCAATGGCCTTGGTGACTGTTTCAAAGAAATCAACCAGGTTTAAGAGGCAGGATCTGCCCTTAACAAAGCCGAACTGGGTAGGATCCAGTGTCTGTAGGTCCCCAATATCTTTATTTATGAGGTCCATGATGATCCTTTCCATAGCTTTGCAGACCAAGCTAGTCAGGCTTATGGGGTGATAGTTTCCAGGATCCGTTGAGGCACCACCTTTATGGAGAGGGACCACTGTTGCTGTACGCCACTCTTTGGGCACATATCCTGTAGTAAGGCTGAGATTGAACAGTAGTTTTATGTTTGGGTTTAGCTCTTCTTGGAGTTCATGTAGGACGCAGTCCGGGACACCGTCTGGTCCCATTGATGCTGTGTTTTTTGCTTTGGAGAAGGCGACTCTTACCTGAGCATCTGAGATGTCAGGGGGGCAGCACTCTGCTGGGATAGATATTTGCCCTTTTGGTGGGGAGGGGGGGGGTTGCGCTGAACCTGTCAGCTAGGATGTCGGCAATGTCTGTGGGTTCAGTGTATTTTTGTCATTTGGACTAATTCTGAGCATATCTGGGAATTACCACCCAGGTTCCTAACATAACTAAAGAAAGCCTTGTGATTATCCTTAGTGTCCTGTGCACTTTTTCTCTCGAAGCTGGCCTTAGACAATTTTATGAGTGCCTGTAGTTTTTTGGTAATACTGATCAGTGATGCCTTCCCTTTTTGGGATTTTGCTCTATCATTTAGTAGCTTCCTCCTTCTATTGTATAGTTTGTTTATGGCTGGGGTCCACCAGACAGGACGTCTGCCTTTGGAGGATTGGGTCTTGGTTTTATTTGGGATCGCATGATCCATGCATTCCTGAAGGTGTTCATAGAATGCGTTTATAAAGGATTCTGCGGTCTGGGCCATATTTTCCACAGGCCCGGGGGCTTTGAAGTATTCCACCTCGGTTTTGAGGAGTGTGAAATTTGCTTTAGAGAAGTTTTTCACTGTGGTTTTCTGGGCAGGGGTGGGGTCGGGATGTGAATATCCAGTGAGATTAGTTTATGGTCTGATCTTACCAGTGAGGGATACACTTCTGGTCTGGAGCATAGAGTCCCCATGTTGGTGATGATCAGGTCCAGTATGTTTTCCCCTCTTGTGGGAGTGGTAACAAGTTGTTCCATAGCATTTGAGTTTATAAATTCTAGGAATCTTTGGGCTAGGGTGTTGGAGCTAGAGTAATGCTCCCAGTCTATGTTTGGGTAGTTGAAGTCACCCAACATAATGGTGTTTGGAGAGACCTTCATATTTTCCAGTGTTCTCAGGAAGGCCGAGTGGGGTTCCTGGGTTTGCGAGGGTGGTCTGTAGCAGGCTATAAACTAGAAGGCAGTTTTACCCACTGTTAGTTGCACATGGATAGTCTCTGATGCTTTGTGCTTTGCCACAAACCTGGAGGTGTGGGTATCTTTGATGAATATCGATACTCCCCCTCCTTTTGTGGTTCGATCCAAGTTTTGGGGCCGAAAAGCATGGTATGAGGTATAACCTGGTAGTGCTGGGGTGCTCTCGGGAGCCCTGAACTAGGTTTCTGTTACTGCACAGATATCGATGTTCTCCATGCTAAGGAGAGTTTCGAGTGCGTGCATCTTGAGGTTTAGACCTGGCGTTGAGTAGCATTACTCTTAGTTTCTTATCCCTTGTGATACCTATGGAGGTGGGTTTGTCTTTTGAGCCTTGCCTAAAAAAGGCACTATGGGGGTAGCAAGAGCCTTTGCCAATATCCAAAAGCCCAGGGGTGACAGGTGAAAGCCGTCCCTAGTGAAGCATCGTGGCTTGTCGAGCATATCATCCCAAGCTGACAGGCATTGGATCCCCTTTGAATGACACCAGTACTTAAGCCAATTGTTGAAATTGATCATCTTGTCTTCATATTGTGGCATCATTCTTGGTGAGGGTAAGATGCTACTCAAGGTCAGGGTCATACCGGCCTGGGCTACATGCTCAGAGAGCTCCTTTATGTCTCTTTTTATGTAGTCCAGGGAGGTACGTCTCAGGTCATTCACACCAGCATGGACAATGATTGTCACTACTATACACCCGTGAGATAAGCAATATATCAGTGTATGTGATAGACCTACACCTAAAACACAGTGCATCCTTCTTGAGCATACTATTGTCGTCTGTATAGCAGACTGCGTAGACCATCACACAAATAAGGGCAAATATGTTACTGCTCCTGCAGATAGACTACTGTGATTACCAATGCAATACACTTCAGTTAACCCCTCCAAAACTGAACATACAAGTATTGTACTCTGGCTAAGCATATCAATTGTGTCTACAGAAAAATGGTAGCCCTTAATATTGTTAGGGTATATATGATCCATAAAAAACACTATCACACTCACTGGGTACAGGACCTCGGACTCTGGCCACACCTGACATACCTATGGAAATGTGAGGGAGAGGTATTGTCAGCAATACCAAATGCGGCATTGTTACAGGATAATATGTGTGTATATCATCATGTACAGTTGGTAATGTGATACTGACTACATTGTTGACATTCTAAGTATGTGTTCACAGTTGTGCATTAAACCAACCCCCCCCCCCCCCATGCAGATAGACCCAACACCCCTGTAGTGGTCTGTAGAGGCTGCCACAATGACTAATACAGTATTACAGTGATGAACACAAGAGGCTTACCTGGACACTGCTCTGTTGTAGATACTGTGGCTCACACCTCCACAATGTATGGGGTGATGGATGCTTGGGAGTTGGTAGTTGATCCCAGATTTGCCAGGAATTCCTCTGTGGCTGAGAGTGGTTGTTCTGCTGCAGACCCTCCACTGGGGGCAGCACAGTCCCTGGCCACAGCAGTGGCCCTTTGCCATGCAGCATTTACCATATCTATTGCTCTGTGTCAGACCTGCTCATAGCTTCTGTCCTGTAGCTTTACTTGGTTGACTGCTGTAATGAGGTCAGCCCACAGTGCTGCACGTTGTTCATGATGCTGGCGACTCCTAGACAGCAGAATGTTCTGATGCAGTCTGAGGTCAACCAGGATAACATTATTTTCAGTGGCTGAAAACCAAGGGTGCCTCCATCTATACATCCACTATCAGAAAAATAGGTGTGCGTTATTACAAGTATATGAGAACAATCCAGCAACATCCATGTGCCACAATAACAGACAGCAATGGAAACATGTTGTAGAGTATCTTCCCTGTAGGTGTCCTACTTCTCCAGTACGCAGATGTTTGAAAAATGTGTACATGTGCCTGATATATGTGGTCCTTTAGTCACAAACATGTGGATGTCTGGCACATGGTTGGACAATAATTTATGGTTGTTCTCAGAATGTAGAGAACCTGGCTGTCACAGATGAGAACCCTCAGAAAACAGTTATGCTGCAGTAATATCTGTTACTCTATTCACAGCTTTACTTTGTATTACTAATATGTACACTCTGTCATTGAGGTTGAGCCTGTCCTTCCCACTAATAATGGCTATGACTTGAATTCCTGCTGTAGGGGGTTGCCCGGTATGCTAGCCATAGCTGTCAAGTGATGAGATACGAATGTTGACAAAACAGTGACCTTGCCAGACTACATCAGGGACAGTCAGGGAGATCTTTACAATGTCTGAACTATTCCTGTGTGACATTCACAGACTAAGAGGTGCTGAATGACAATACATCATGTGATATTACAGCTGTCTCCACCCTTACTTACTGTCACTATGGTTAACACATAATCCAGTAGCAGTCATACAGGAGACAACCATTGTAGGAGGGAGTGAGAGGGCCAGAGTTGTGATTTAAGTCATAGCAGGCACACTTGAGAGGTATGCCTCTAGCTGTTGGACAGCAGACTATCACCAACATGTAATTCCCAGAGATGTACTACTGCCCTAGTGGTGTAATCCCTGTTCCCCATAACTGCATCCTCCCATGCATCCCATTATATAGGGGCATGTATTACATACCTGGTAGAGTGATGTAATCCTTTTGAGCACAAATCCTCAAATAAAATGCTTCCAAAATCATAGTCTCTCTTGGTAAAGCAAGTTACAGACCTGTTTTTCATAGGCAGCTGCTTGCCTTTTGTAGGTAATGCTCAGTAACAGATGATTGCCTGTGCACCAGTCCATGACTCAGACTTGCTAATTGCATCCAGAACAGCTGGGTAGCACTTTCATTAGCCAGTGACATGGCACAACAGTGCAATATTTAAAGCCTTCATTCAGGCCTTGGCTCCTTTCTTAGTCTGTGAGATAGACATTAGTGAGGTGTGGAGACAGCAGCGTTGCAAAGAGTAGGTACAAATACTGTCCACTGTTGATATTTATGAGGTATGTCCACAGTTTTGCATGCTATGTTTGGCCATTGTCAAATGACTGTGATTATCTGGCAGTTTGGTGTTAAACACTGTGGGACAAGGACAGTAACAGGGAAGAGACATGTCAGTGTCGGATGTTATACCCATCAGAATATGCATGCTGCTGCAGTAGCTGCTGGTATATCAGCTCACTATGTTTGTAGGGGTATACTGTGACAAATGTCCCTGTCGCTTAACCTGTGCCCCCACCCCATTATGCATGGGTGTTGTGTGGATCCCTTGTTCTGGGGGGTTGTGAGGTATGGTAAGTCTGTAGCAGGTAGCTTGACATACAGCTACATAAGTTGCAGGCTGCAGCTGATGCTTTTTGCCTAGGACTCATAGTGGGGAGTGTGAACACTTTGGAGAACAGCAAGCTATATGTGTCACTGAGTGAGCAGTGCCAGCTCTGTCATTACAGCAGAGCCAGGTGAAGGTACCTATAACAATCCAGTCGAGGCAGTGCTTAAAGGTACATCTGTTATGTAACAGTGCAAATCAGAGAGTAGTAGGGGAGATATAAGTAGGCTATATGAATATGTGCAGTGTGTCCTTACCTACAGGCCTTTGACTTGCTAAGACTGGTAGCAGTTAATTCAGTAGCAGCAACCTGTTTTGGTGAAAATTGCATGACTCAGTCATCATTTGGTGTATTCACAAGAATGTAACTGAAGTACAACACACTGGATTCAAACCCAGGACTGTGGGTGGCAAAACACACTGCATGCAAGGAATTTAACAGACTGAGCTACTGTGTCACTGCTGCATAAGTGTATTTGGAAGATATATGGGCATGCATACAGTCTGTAACACTGGAATTGCATTACCATATGTTTTATGATGGGTATGAGGTGTGATACTGAAATGTCTGTCATGATCTTCTAACCTCACCTTTAATGACTTACCAGTAGTTTAGCAGACACATATGCTTTTGTGCAAACCATGTCAAGACTAAGAGGCACAACTGTGGACATTCTGCAACAGTCTGTACAGTTGACAGCTATACCTGCTATCCCAGGCCTCACGCACATCCATTATTATTTATTTAGCTGTGTACTGGTGCAGTGTCTGCATCACAGTCCCACACACACTGCCAGTTTCCCCAGTCTATGTACTTGCAGTGTGTCAGTGGCAATCAGGATATGTTGGCAGAAACACCTATTTTAATTCAGAGCTGAGTGGCTTAGTGGGCTGATACACTCTGCTGTAGTTGACAGGGGCCTGGTTTGAGGTGTGGCAAGGATGATTATTTTGCAGATGTACCTAACACTGTCAGAAACACGTAAGATGATTAGACCCTTTTAAGCAGGTTTGTGAGGCATGCTGCACCACTTAGCTCTGCTTAAACCTGCACTAATAATACAAAAAGAAAAGAAAAAAGGGGTGATAGGAATGTGGTGAAATGGGGCAAGCAGGGGGAAAAACATACTGACAGGCAGGTAGGCATGTGCAGGACAGGTGTAGGAAACGACCATAGCTCTCCATTTCTTGTACAGCAGCAGCTGTGCTGGTTGTACCGAATTTGGAATTTGGAGCCTCCCATCCCAGAGAGTGGGGTGAGGGCAACATAACTATGTTCATTAATTAATGTAATAATTAATTGTGTCCAGTGGATGTGAGTGCAAAATGGAGAGTGATGTATGGGGCGATTTTTTTTTTTTTGTGGGCAGGTGCCTTTTTTTTTTAAAGAGAGAGTGGAATGTTGGGGAAGGGGCATAGGTACATGAGGGGTGGTAAGTTTGGTAGGAGAGGTTGCATTTGCAGACAGACAAGACAGCATATAGGGGTGGTGTGTGACACATGGGGAGGTAACCAACTTGGACAGGGATGGTGTTGTGGAATCAGAGATCCATGTGCCCCCAGATGGCAGCAGTGTGACTGAGCTCCCCACCCATGGGCAGTCAATACTGCTCCTTCACTGCCCCAAAGGTGGCTGTGCTGGAGGCTGGGCACTGGGGCCACCTTGCCCCTTCAGGTTGGTCAGTCTGCCCTCAATCCTGCTCACATTGTAAATAATCCAGTAATATAACATTGCATAGTATAGGGAACACAACAATAAGTGAGGTAACAGTCACTACAGTAACAGCATGCCAGTAACAGTTACAGGATAAGGCCAACAACATAAGTAATTCAACAAGATATGTTAGTATGCAACCATTGTATTATATAACAATATACAAAACACAAGGCCCAACATAATGTTTAGAGAACATCATTTGTTAATAGTAAACTATAACTGATGTATAACAATAATAAACAATTATGAAGATAGGGGGTGGGGGAGAGAGAAATACAGTCCATTAATACCAGTATAGACTATATAGTTTGCAACAGTACTGTTAATCTATCTTCACTGACTCTGACCACCGATATGGAAAGACCTTTAGATAAAGGCCTACAGTTCATTGTAAGTGGCAATGATACTGTGGTGGAAGCTTTGAGTGACTTAAAGATGTTTATATGAAATATTAGTTTGAAAATATTTTTTAAAGACATGGATAGAGGTACGCAAGTGAAGTTAAAGAAAAAGAGTGTATTTATACCTAACAATTTCCCTATATTAAATGCCTTTAGTTCTGTTTGTGAAGAAGAGATAAGGCAGTTATATGATGATGTACTTAGACAAAAAATAAAAATATATACACATAATATAACCTATAATGAAAATGAGGCTTATAAATCGCTGCTTGCTAACAAAGATATCATAATCAAGCAAGCCGATAAGGGTGGTGCCACTGTGATCTTTGATAGAACGAAATATTTGGAATCTATGTATAATTTTTTAGATGATGAACAAACATTTAAGGAAATAACTATGGTTGATGTTAAAAAAACTATTAGTGATGTGAATATGTTCATATATGATTTACAAGTACAAGGTGATATTGATTTAGATACATTTAATTATTTTACAGTTTCAACATCAGTTATTCCAGTCCTTTATGGTATCCCTAAATTACATAAGTCACTTACATCACCACCGATGAGAGCCATTGTATCAGGACGAGGCTGGGTAACGGAACCCTTGTCTATTTATATTCAAGAAAAACTTAGCAAATATTTGTTTACGTGCCCTAGTTATATAAAAGATACCGGTGACTTTTTGATAAAATTATATCAGTGGAATATTAATAACAACGAGTCTGAATATTTAATGGTGACCATGGATATATCATCCTTATTCACGGTCATACCTAATAATTATGGAATTGATGCTGTACGCAGTTTTTTATGCGAAAATACTGGTAATAAAGGCAGGGAAATTTAAATACTATGTAGCATATTAGAAGTAATTTTGGAAAAGAATATTTTCATATTCAACAAACAATACTATTTACAAACCTCTGGCATAGCCATGGGTACTCCCATGGCTAATACATATGCCAATATAGTATTAAGTCAATGGGAGAAAACGTATGTATATGGTGATAAACATTTGTATAGAAATAATGTTTTATTTTATCATCGTTTTGTAGATGATTGTTTTCTCCTATGGAAAGGAACACACGATTAGTTAATGGATTTCATTACCTATTTAAATAATACAACTGACTTCTTAAAGTTCACTATGTGTTCATCTAATGTTGAAATGACATTTTTGGATGTGATAATACATAAAAATGATGATAATACACTAGAAACATCAGTGTTTCAAAAGAAAATACAGGTCAACAGATATACACATGCTAATAGTATGCATGCAAGCCACGTGTTTCGTGGGATAGTGAAGAGCCAACTATTACATATCAGCAGGCTTAACACTGATTTCAATAAGTGTAAACAGCAGATGGAACTTGCTTGCAATGATTTTTACAATAGAGGTTATAGGAAAATACAGGTTGAAGAAATAAAGGAAGATATATTAAATAAAAGGGGTGATCATGCAAGGCCATTTTTCAGTGATGAGGCTTATCAAGAAAATCAACATGATATGCCACATAATGTTGTAAGATATGTTTTGACATACAATAACTTAATGAGGTACGTTAAACAGATAATTGAGAAAAATTGGCATATACTTATGGCTCAACCTGAAATAATAAACTTTTGGGAACTACCCCAAGGTTCTCACATAGGAATATGTTGAACTTAAAGAGAAGGTTATGCTATAAGGATTTTGCAATGAATCTAGTACCATCAGCTATAGCAACTAAAATGGGTACAATTCCTTGTTTTTCATGTAGCTGTTGTAATGACATTTGTAGTGAGAAAATGTTTATACATCCACAAAGTAAAATTAAATTTGACATACGATGCCAAGCAATATGTAAAACTGCCTTTGTTGTATATTTAGCTATGTGCACACAATGCCCAGGGTTTTACGTTGGCAAATGCTTACGATCCTTAAAAGATAGGATCATAGAACATAAATCAAAAATGAGAAGACATGTTCTCACGAATGCTTTAGCTTTACATAGGAGTGATGGGAATGAAAAACATACTTTTAAATTTAAAGTTCTACAGATAATAGAGAGAAGTCTAAGATTAGGTGATATAATTACTAAATTAGATATCTCTGAATATAAATGGATAGTCAGGCTAAATGCAGACAAAAAACTTGGGCTGAATATTATGGTCACTATTAAGCCAATGCTGGAATTTAAGCAAAAACAGTATCATTAAGCATATTTCATTTATTTACACTGTTCTATACATAAAGTTTTAGTAATAAATTAGTGTTCAGTTGTTTTATATGTAGTATAAACATATTCTATAGGTCTTTTTGAAAATATACTTTTTTAATAAGAGTTTTAAAATAGAGTCCTACAGCTTTAATACTATGATTGGACGTCTTATGTATTGTTTTTTATAGGTTGGCTGTGTCATGTGGTATTTGTCCACTTGTTATATAATGTGTTCATTTTTAATTAGAAATATATTAATCAACACTGAGGAAGGGATATTCCTGAAAGCTTTGTTTTTTGGTTAAAAATAAAGTGAGTTTTCTATCTTATTTCGTTTTCGGATGTGACAAAATGTACATCAGACACAGCATTTAACAAACTGAACTACTGACTCACTGCTGATTATTTCTACCTGATATTTGCCTAGAGCTCACCTGGAAACAAAATATGACCTGGTAATAGTAGTACAGTTTTATACAAGGCTGCAGTGACAGTTGAACACACATGCATGAGATTCATGCATGACAGATATACTAGGAAAACTGTACAATAATACATAGAATGCAGGTGTACACAGTAAACTCTTAATGGGTGGAAATATATGTGACGTGTACAAACCATACCAGAGTATTGGGTTGGCTACCTGACCCATGTACGGTTGCAGATAGTATATTTGCAGTCTACAGCTATTACAGTTTCATACTTGCCTGCAGCACCATACCTGAGAGCAGGAATGCATATAGCTGAAATGCAATGGTTAATACAAGACAATCCTGACATACACAATATACCTTCGGCGTTCCTGGTATTGCTTGAGATGTTAGTGGGGAACAAATGCCATAATGCATATATCTTGTAGTACAGCTCTAAATCTACAGTTTAGCATAACACTCTTTCTTAGCTAACCTTGAGTCAGTTAGTGATATTCTTTGTGTTTTTATTTCAGAGCAGATGTCATACTCAATTTCATGAACAACAGCCCTACTAACACACATATTGCACAAAACAGCTTTATTAGGGGTACCTTCATGCAGTTATTTTTATATTTTTGAGTCTTTTATTAAACAGCAGTTGGGATAATGCAGGTGTTGCAATACAGCTGTAATTCCACACGTATTGCAGTAGAAACTTTATTTCATTAACATTATCAGGTTTAATGCTTTAATCTTTATTGCACTATACATGGCAGTATATAGCTATTGCTGTACAGCCCTACATCCACATTCATTAGATTACACAACTCTGTACAGCATGTACCTACTGGCAGTGACTAAATTACTCTATCTTGTGTATTTGACTATAGATTGCAAATTAATCTGTACTCACAACACTCACGGCACAACCTGGCCAGGTGCCCTGCATGGGCCTCTAGGTTGTGAGTTCCTTTTCTGCAGCTGTAGGAAGAGAAGCACACCATTATGCGTACCTGTCTATCACACATTCAGATTAGGTATTGGTAAAACCGTGCCAACAGTACTTACAAACTTGTGGGGCATTCCTATCCCTAGCATCCTGGATACAGGTGTCCAGAAGTCCCCCTTCTGTCACTTCAGATCATCATAATGGTGATGGACCTGTGCATCTGTGTAGGGAACACTTGTTGCACTGATGAGAATGCATGCCAGCTGATCCCAGGCTTCAGACTTTTACTCCAAACCCTGGTACTGGCCCTGCAACAGCCAGACATCATGGTATTTCACTAGGAGTCCAACCATGACCCTGGACTCCAGAATGCCCCACCACTGTGCCTGAAAGCATACACCCTTTCTAACACCTGTCATAGTTCCTGCACAGTTAAATTTCCAACAGGTTATACTATATTACCACCTGTTGCACTTAAGTAAGCCTGGTTTCCTGTCCTTACACACCATTGGGCAATTTTTAAAAGTACACAACATCACTTGGCACCTGACAAACAAGCTTAGCTGAGCTGAGCAGTACTTAAACTGCCAAATGCTCAGCAATGCTTAGCAGTGCACAAACCAGCTACACTGACTAGAGCATTGCTTAAACTGCCAATGCTTAGCATTGCTTAGCAGTGAGCAAACCAGCTAAGCAGTACTAAAACATTTCTTGTTTAAGCTGTGCTTGGCAAGGCTTAGCTGTGCTTAGTAGAACCTAGCTGATTACAGCAAAGCAGGATTTAAAAATAATTATCATAATTTGTATTTGCAAAATAAATGCTTAACAATCTGTCCGCATATTCAAACCCTGCACCTACTGCACGTAAGGCTGTCACTCTAACCATTTGGCTATGTGGATGTGCAGAATGCTGCTATATTTTTACATATACCTCTCAACTATGTTAAGCACCTCTCAGCACTGCCGTGTGCCATGCAAACCCACTCAGCTATGCTTAAACTTGACTTTTGCATTCATAATTAAATGTATCTGTTTTTTTTTTTATTTTTAGATGTCTGGCACATGTCAATTGTTGCATGCCATGCTGTACCACACAAATATGACAAAAAAAAAAAAATGTCATACATATGCATACGTTGATATCCAGCAGTTTGACAGTACAAGAGGTGTGTTACTCATCTGCAGACACAATAACACACTCCCTACATCGATTCAATAATCATGTTACATGGCTTTCCCCTCAGTAATGCACCTTCATTAATATGCATGATGAGAGGGGGTACAGTGTACATGGCCACAGTACCATCCGTGAAAGCTTTATACTATGCCTTCATGGATTTTAATAAATTTGGGGAAAGTGAATTTATCATGAAATAAAGCCTGTAAAAAACATCAATATTGTCCTAGAATGGTTTAATAACTTTGCAATAAAAAAGTGTTTGTTGCCAATTCATTTTAGTATTTGTTTTACATCTCCAGATTATTACTTTTTCCTTATACATTAATTCTATTCTATGCAGGGTTATAAAAGTTTTGTGTATACATTTCCATGTAAATAATTTCATATCTTCTTTATCTGGTAATAATTATTTAGAAATACCCTAATAACTTTCATTAAAACATTCTGTCATATATTTAATAATCTTATATATTTTTGATAAAAGTCCTTTTTCCATTGCTCTCTGAAGTAATATAAAATTAAGAAATCAATTCATTTTGGTACAGATTTTTTATTGATGGTTGCATTGGTTTAATTCTATTTTGTATTGAAAATCTACAATCCTGTACATCTAACCACAAATCCTTATTTAAATTAAATTTAGTAGACATATATTCTAGAGTTTGTAATTTTTCTCCCACCATCAGTTGACTCCAGTATGCCAAATTATTCTCCTTAAATGTATTGATTTTATATACGCTAAAAGTACATATACTGTTTTGTGTATATGCTATAGGAAATATAAAAAATGCCTTATATTCAGGATTGTTATAAACAAAATTTCTAAAAGTAATGAACATTAAAGAGATATACAAACAATTGATCATAATATTTTGTTTTCTAGTATGCAATATTTTAATATCCAGAAGAAGTTATTTATCATTGATTTTTTTCTTTGTATATGTTATTTGATTTTATTACATACAAATGCATTCTTGCATGTTTTTCAATTAAGCATTATAATTGTTATTCAACCAAAGTAAATTATTTTAATGATAGAAGATAATGAATATAGCTGTATATCTGGCATACCTATTCCACCCATAGACCAGTCTCTAACATCATGTTTTAATCCTAACTTAGATTTATTAGGATATCAAAAAAATTAAGAATTAGAGAATTAAATTCTTTATATTTTTTAGAAAGAGATAAAGAAAGGGAATGTATTTTATTATATATATATATATATATATATATATATATATATATATATATATATATATATATATATATATATATATATATATATATATATATATATATTGCAGACTAATATCATCTTTATTAAAGAAAGTCTCTCTTCAATAGAAAAATTAAACATGTTCCATTTATTAACAAGACCTTTAATACAAGTTAGACTATTAAGCTAACTTTCTTCTATTGTATTCTTAATATTATCTGTTAAAATTATTCCTAAATATTTTTCTCTCTTACTACATATTTAGAAAATCTTTATTCCATGCCATTAATATTGGTATTTATGAGTAAATGTTTTGTTTTATTCTCATTAACTAAGCCCAGTCTTTTTCTGAAAGAATTCTATTGCATTAAATACAGCCTTAAGAAAGTTTTTATCATTTAAAGTTAGAAGACTATCATCTGCAAACAATAATACCTTAGAATTTAATTTATTATTAATCTGTATACCTTTAATATCTATTCATGACCTTATGTAGTTTGCAAATGATTCCATAATTAGAATGAATAATAGTGGTGATAAAGGGCAGCCCTGTTTTGTTCCTTTAGTTAAAATTGACTCTGACACATAGGTACCTCTTTTTATGCATGCAAAGGAGTTTTCATAAAACAAAAAAGCATTAAAGAAATTATACTCTTATAAAACCAATAATAAATATTTCCAGTTAACCTAGTCAGAAGCACAGTTTATGTCAAAACTTAACAATATCAAATCATATTTTTATTACTGGCGAAATTGATTAAAGTTAATATTTTTTAATATTATCATATGTGTTCCTGTTTACTATAAATCCAGTTTGATCATTATTAATCATATATGGTAATAGTTGTTGTGTATAGCCATGAATATTTTATAGTCAATATTTAAAATTGAGATTGGTCTATAAGAGAAACACTCTGCTGGATTTTTATCTGCTTTTAATACTGGGGAAAAAAATGTGTATTTCCAGAATGGAGGAAGTTTAGTGTGATTTATGGCTTTGAAAGCCAGGGATACACTTAGAGATTTTTTTCCATGTAACTAGTAGTACATGGAGCAGACAATGCACCATGCTCTACGAAGAATTATGATGGTCTCACCAATCATAATCTTTTATATATATATATATATATATATATATATATATATATATATATATATATAATGTGCATAACAAACAAAATAATTACCACAGTAACCACAGCCAAGGTAACAAAGTATACGACACCAGTAAAATGGAAGATTTTCTCTATTGGGATAACTGCTTTCATTTCTTTTAATTTTATGGTAATACAGAGAATAGGTAACAACAAGATAGAGGGAGATGTTGGCAATTTAGCAGAGAAATGTGCTTGATAGGCAGACTGCAGGCATACAGATCTCCAGGTCTCAATACCTACTTACCAATTAAACCTGCTCTGAAAGGAAAAAGGTTTAAGAAGTGTGTGTGAAATTTTGATATGATGAATTTTTGAGGGTGTGTCACTGAATTAATTGGGTATGTTTTAGTATTTAAAAGTTTTTAACTGACTTGTTTTATGTGAATCTGATGAAGGATCAAAAGATCCAAAAGTGCTTATCCCAATAAAGAAAATCTTCCATTTTACTGGTATTGTATACTTTGTTACCCTGGCCATGATGACTTTTATTCTGTTGCTTGGATAGTTTGTGTTACACATATAGAGAGATTGGCCCACTTCTAAATCTCAAATTTCAAAATCTCTAAATTCAAAATACTGAAACCAAAATCTTGAAAACTTAAAATACTAAAACTCAAAATATCAAAAAAAAAACACAGGACACCAACACTAACTATATTGCAGCAGAACTGCATACAGAAACATATAAAAGACAGACCATATTAGTCTTCTCCAATTATAAGCAGGGTGCAATCCCCCCTGCACCCCCATGAGAGTGGCTGTGCCTCCACACCCCCTGCTTCTTAAATATATACACACCAAGATTGCACTCCACAGAAGATAATGGCAAACATGCCACTATGTGCTTCATGACTGCCTGTTGTAACCTTAGTCATATTCACTTCTAATTTGCTATACTACAACATAACTCATCTTAGTGTAGTTATGTGTGATCTTGGGGTTGATATATTTAAGTAGCAGGGGTTTGGGGTGCAGGTGAGCTTGCCCCTGACTATACTTGGAGAAGAATTATATGTTTCTGTATTTAGTTGTGCTGCAATATAGTTAGTGTTGGTGTCCTGTGTTTTTCTTTTCAATATTTTGAGTTTCAGTATTTTGAGTTTTTAGTATTTTGAGCTTTCAAGATTTTGGTTTCAGTATTTTGAATTTAGAGATTTTGAAATTCAAGATTTAGAAGTGGACATAGACATATGTATGTATATATATATATATATATATATATATATATATATATATATATATATATATACATGCATTATACACAATATAATCTCTCTCTCTCTCTGTACATATATATATATATATATATATATATATATATATATATATATATATATATATATATGTGTGTGTGTGTGTGTATGTGTGTGTGTATGTATACATTTGACAAAAGAATGAAAAAAAGAAACAGAAACAGATAAAAAAAACAAGAAGGCAATGCCATTTGCTCACAATACTACCCATGGTTATAGTTCACAACTTTATTTACAATTTCAGAAGTACTCAGTGAGCACAGAATTGTTAGTGTAATTTAGGATTAGCCAAAAGCTAACAACATATATTAAATAATAATACACAGCTTGTAGTTCCATCCTCTTTGGCTTTTATTATGTAACTCATATTTTTTTTTAAGTGATTTGTGTTTACCTCTTATTTCTTTGTATGCTTTGGCTTGCTTCACAATCTGCAATGCCATACTTGCAATTGTTTCAGCATGTGGTCCACCATCCAGTAAGTACTGCCACTCCTAACACTAGGGCCCAGGTTTCATCTACCTCCCATGACCTGCAGATTTTACTCTTCAATGCATGGACCTAACCTCAATACTCTCCTCTATAGTCTCAGCTAGAGGGTTAAATACAAGTTCCTAATATATACTTATTATTATTATATACTTCTGCTAAAAAAAAAAACACTATTTGAGATTTTGATTACTGAAAAAGAGTTTTTTTAGTGGTCGTAAAGTGTAATTTTCACCACCAATACAAAACTGCTATCACTGTCAGCTTAGTGCTGCAATCTGAAGAGCACAGTACAAACTTATGCACCCACGTCTGCAAAACAGTGAGCAGCCAAGCCTAAGAGCAATATAATGTAACCTGAAATAAATATATTAATAAATAAATAAATGGAAAATCATTAGAGCAGCAAGTGATGTTAGTGCTGTGTTGTAAGTCATTTCAGCTGTTCATTTTCTGCTTCCTTACAGCTGGTTGAGTTTGGGGCAAATATGGTGCAAATAAGTTATCTTGTGTGGATGAACTGTGTCTCACTGAATACAGATTTTCATAGAAAAACACATCTGGCAGCATTTATATTTCAGTGCCAATATTTTTGAGGTTTTCTTTTCTCTGCAATTATGCAACTGTAAAGTTAATTTATATAAGCATGGGGTAAGGGTGGAGGGTGGCAGGCACCAACCAAAAATGTTTTGTTCTTTGCTACATCAAGATGAAGCAATTTCTGGTTTTGTTCTTCTGGCTGCAGCTTTGTCCATATCTAACCTGGTGATTTGTAGTGGACCCCTGCATTCTAACTACTTACTTGGCATAGTGACACAGACAAGCATATACATTTGCAGTCAATATCCCAAAAGTCCTCGTGCTCTGCATATATTTGAAGCTACCACAAAATGGAAAAAATCCAGGTGTACTACAGAGATATTTTAAAAGGATAAAAAGTAGTTTTTAAATAACTCAGAAATGTGATACTAATAACCGTGGCTTAATTATTGGCGACAGTGAATTTACCCACTACTAATAAAATGTACCCTTGAGTTTTGTTCTCATTAAGTAAACTGTGCTGTTAATGAGTAACTGCACCATCACCAATAGCTGGGTGGTGATTATTTGCATAACAGTGCCAGGCTTACTCTGGTGAACTGCAAGAAAGATTTTTTTCATTTCTCTTAATTGCTGAAAATAAAGATATTTTTATCATACTTTTTTTCTGTGTGTTCTTCAAACAGCCAAGCAGCTCTTAATCCAATATCCAGTCTCATCATTAAGGATGCTGATACCCACTTATGATTTAACCTAATGGGAAACTGCACACATTCACCTTAAATGTGATTTATCTGAGTGCATCAGCACATTAAGCCCTGCATGTCTGAAAGTTCTGACAACCATTCTTTATTTTTTATCTCTTGGCTCTCTTTGCTAAAATGAACTATTTGGTTTGCATAACTACTTTTTAGGGATTGATTTTAGACTAAAGCTATTGGGATAACAGCACTGGATAGACTTCTTGTGGTTGGTTACTTAGCAACTGGTCAAAGGGCAATACGATAGAATATATGAACATGTGAATGATGTAGCAAAAGCTAAAGTATTAAATGCCCTATATAAACATGTTTTGCATTCCCGGATTACAAATTTGATTTTGTGGTATTGGATTTCATCCAAAAATCACCCTAGGGGAATTACTACAGATAAACACTTAAATAAAAGGGAACTTATTTGGATTCTTAGACTCAATGCATTAGAACCCCCAGGATTTAATAATTATTGTTCTTTAGTGCCAATATTGAAGTTAAAAAACATTAAAGGCTGATAAGAAACATTATTTCAACTTGGGTCCATTATTGTTGTAAAATTATTAGTTTTTTTAGTGCATTTGTTTATTAGTTGTATTAATTCTGTATTTCGTTAGGTTTAACCTGAATTTTTATAGGGCATGTATTTATTCAATTAATTAATTTAATTAGTCTAAGTGTTTTATTGGTTGACTGAATCATATGATGTGATGTCACTATGGTAGTTAATTGTGGAATTTGATGTGGTAAGCAGCTCTGAAGATGTCTCTGGAAGACAAAAGCGCTTGACTGCTGGTTATACTAATAAAGTGGTCCTTACTGGAGCTTACTGGTGCTACTGTATGTTTTCTTGGTTCTTGGTTTGTGTTTCAGTCATATTGATTGTACATAGCAACTGCTCAAAGGGCAATATGCTAAAACACATAGCCCCAAACACTCTGGTCTAAACATAGAATCCTGAATGAAAAAAATAAAAAGTGTTGTCCCATCGTAACCCTAATAAAATATATCTTGGAACTCTTGGTGTTTACTTTATGTATATATGTATGTATGTATTTATACATTTGTTAACTGGGTAAGTACACTGTCCAGGTACCCTTTTCAGACATGATCTAGGCCAAATGGAATAAAAAATTAGTGTGTTAAAATGTCATGCACTCAACAACTAAAGCATGTTGCAATATTATACATATAAATAGAAGTAGGTAACATTAAGCATCTTTCAATAAACATACTACAAACTCAAATATCCTAAAAATTAAAGAATAGTATGGTTATTGCAACGACAATAATGAACTGTGCAGTAAGAAAGAAATAAGTATTTTCAGGGAATTCTTTATAGGATATTAACATTATTAGTATAGACAAAGTGTTAACCTGCGGTGCTGGTGCTGCTGCAGCATTGTCGCCTCACAGTAAGACGCTGTCCGGTTCGATTCTCAGCTAGAGCGTCTTCTGTGTAAAGACATGCACGAATGGGTGTACCTTCGTTGAAGGTTGTGCATCAGGGCTGGTAACTCGGCACATAAAAATTAACTACCAATCATTAGCGGACCGGAGTTCCGCTGTGGCAACCCCTAACTGGGAAAAGCCAAAAGACGTAACAACAACAAAAGTATAGACAAAGTGTTAGAGGTGTTAATGCTAGAGTTAGGGTTGAGGAAGAATCAGTGATGCTGGAGAAATGAAGGAAAAGAGGTAGTAGTGCTGGATAGTGGGAGGTGGGTAAAGGGAACAACTTAACTGGGGATAGAGAGTACCAATAGGAGGATGTTAGTGTCAGATAATATTTACAGTATATACAATCAATTTAAGAAACATCTTGGATCAGAATTAATTTAGGATTAGTTTCTAAGTGGAGTGTTCGATGTCTAATTATTTACTATCCTTTGTTATTGAAGCAGTGACATTGTAAGATCTCAGAATTGCTTTTTTAAGTGATTTGTGAGTGTTAACTTGTATGTTATACATATATCTGTTACCAGGATTTTTTTCTGGTTAGTTTGGTTTAATAAAATATTTTCCTGCTATGGCCTGTGTGAAGGGTAGCTGGGTTAGAAGATTTTCATCAGTATTTTTGGGAAACTATGATGTGTTTCTAGACTATATGAGGATTTTGAGAGGAGGGAAATAGTGACCCTGTAAAGGTTTTCATGTGAGGAAGTACTAAAGGAACACATATCTCCCATTAATGTGTAATAACTTAGATTTCTTCATAGTAAGGACAATGTTGCTCATAGGCAGGGCTCAAATGAATGGACCTGAGAATTTCATTTTCTGTTTTTTACAAAATATGACAGTTCTGGCAGGGTTAGGGTTAGCAATATTAGTAAAGTGGAGGGGGCAAAGTTTATGGTAGGATTAATTGGGTACAAGAAAAATCAATCAAACATCTGAAATGAACAAGAAGAGTCATACAAGTAGCTGTAATTGATTATTACATCTGTGTGTGTGTGTGTGTGTGTGTGTGTGTGTGTGTGTGTGTGTGTGTGTGTGTGTGTGTGTGTGTGTGTGTGTGGGCGGGGGGGATCTTTACAGGGTGTTTGCAGTGGGTTGCATATTATATGGTTTTGACAGCAGTAAGTTGAATTACAAGTGTCCTTTATTTATTTACTTATTCATTTGATCATTGTTAGACATCTGAAGTGCACACAGCTATAGAAATTATTAGTTGAAAAATGTGTGTGTGTGTGTGTGTGTGTGTGTGTGTGTGTGTGTGTGTGTGTGTGTGTGTGTGTGTAGGGAGTTAAAATAAATTATCCTATCCAAATTTTATTACACTCTGATATCTGAGGTGTGCACATTCAATAAATGTGACATTAATTGCTGGGTATTGTGGCTAGAGAGAAATACATAACGACTGATCTTACTGTCATTTGCTGATGTTAAAAAGACATTATTACATCTTTGCAGAACTAGTATACATTTTTGTGAAGTCAGCTGGAATACTTTACTCTGGCTATTTTTAACAGACGATATATGAGATATCCACAGACAATAAAATTGCTGTAACTGATGGGTATAATGATTGTACACAGAAAAATTTCATTAGAGGTCTGTGTAGGCTGTGTGAGATAGCAACTGATTACTGGCACAGTGGTGAGTAAATAGCATTGCCTACTAGCAGTGCATGGCAATCTGGTTGTGTATTTGGTCCCCATTCCTTTTGAGTGGAGCTGGCATGTGCTACTTCTCTATTGGTGAGTTTTATCTGGGTGCTCTGGTTTCCTTCCTCAGACCCATAGCTGTATATTGTTTACCTGTGGCTATTTATGTTTTTACTTTCACTCCAGTTTAATACCAAAAGAGTGCACAGAAGGTAATTATCTTTTTTGAAGGGGTAAGGAGGCAGGCACTATTCCCAGATAAGATTTATATATGCTGAAAACACTTTTATAACACGGTTTTAATGTCAATTCAATCTGTGCAATCAAAACATTACACTGATAACCAGAAACCTTCAAATATATAGGATGCAAAAACCAAACAGCATAAAAAGCACCGAATTAGGTAAGCTAGAAAACCATTACCGAACATTGTGCATTATAAATGGAAGTCAATGCACTATTTGCAAAGTCAAAGGCTAAGTGGCAAAATAATCTATAGGGTATAAATAAAAAAAATCTGGAATACCAAAGAACATATTGAGAAAGTTAAGATTAAATAAAGCCAATATATGAATAATGGATATGCTGGATGCCACATTATATTCCTTGTTTAACCTCAAAAAAAGTACTGTTAGACCTATGAAAAAAGGCAAACAAGGAGAAAGTGTGCTGATGCTAGTGGCTAATAAAAAGAAAATGAAGAAACATAAGCATCAACAGGATGTCAAGAAATCTATTATTTTTTTCCAAATATGGCTTGTAGAGCTAAGTCTGGGAGGGTAGCTGATAGAGTTAAATTCTAATGGGGAGGGCAGCTGATAGAGTTAAATTCTAATAAGCCATTTCCTGCTGTCAAGAAGTCACATTTACAAGCCTTTTTCAGATGGGGTTGGAGGGTGTTTTCTAAGTTGAAGCTATATAGCCTTATGCACTGCTAATAATCGAAACAGTGACCTACGATGCACCTCACTTTGTAGAGAGAAATTAAGAAAAATTCCGGCCCACAGAATGGGTTTCAAGCAGGGAAAAGGGTGGTTAAAAAACTTGCTAAGCCATAGAATGTTTCTGACACTTAATTTATAAACTGGGGAATAGTGACAGAATTTATGATCAATGGTGTGATTTTATAACTTGCAGGCCAAGCAGGGTATCTCAAGAGCAAATTCCTTACTAACTGTGATTGCTTGGTCCCAATATCTTTTATGGCTAAAAATAGCTGTTTCTCAAAAACATAAAAAAAAACTGAACATTATGGATCTCTTTTAATAAGGTGATGGTATATTCCTCAGGATGATGTGCATCTAATAAAGAGAGCCAAGAGATGATACAGTTATGAACTGCAGATTTAAATGTTACTGTCAAACATTTGCATAGAAAGGAGTACTTGTAAGCTGGCTGATGTGCATCTAGAAAGTTAATATTCCTTAGCTGCCTGAAGAAGAAGAAAGGGCCCAACAGAATATCCTTGTAAGCATTTGCCATCTTGGTTTATTAGAAATTTCTATTTTGTTAGCTTTTGGACACAACTTATATGTAAGTCACTAGTATATAGTGGAGCTTTTCTGCTCGGGCCTCTGCTGAAAATGGACATGTATCCATCCAGACTAGCCCGGTCAACAAATGTAAAATAAAAATAAAATAAATAAAATTTCCTTGGAAGAAATAAAAGCAAGACTGAATTTCTTTCCTTACTCGTGACTTTTGTTCAGGCCATCACTGTGTTAAATATTGTGTTAAAGATAGTACTGCATTTTATTTTTCTGTTTATTTGTTTCATTGAATATTGTGGTGTCTCTGTCTCTCTGCGGTAAGTGGCAGTTATTGTCTTCACTTCATTGATATTCTGTGTTGAACTCTTAGCCTAGAGGATTTTACTGTGCTTATAAGTGTTTGTCACTTATCTGTGAATTTATTTCTGCTGAATATCTGTGATGTTTGGCTGGCTGCTGTATACTTACATCAACTGTATTACAAGCTGAGATAAGTACAGACTTGCAGTGTTAAAGATAATACTGCATTTTATTTTTCTGTTTATTTGTTTAATTGAATATTGTGTTAAAGATAGTACTGCATTTTATTTTTCTGTTTATTTATTTGTTTCACTGAATATTGTGGTCTCTCTGTCTCTCTGCTGTAAGTGGGGGTTATTGTTTTCACTTCATTGATATTCAATGTTGAATTCTTAGCCTAGAGGGTTTCTCTGTGCTTATAAGTGTTAGTCACTTATCTGTGAATTTATTTCTGCTTAATATCTGTGCTGTTTAACTGGCTGCTATATACCTACATCAACTGTATTACAAGCTGAGATAAGTACAAACTTGCACTGTTAAAGATAATACTGCAGTTTATTTTTCTGTTTATTTATTTGTTTCATTGAATATTGTGTTAAAGATAGTACTGCATTTTATTTTTCTGTTTATTTGTTTCACTGAATATTGTGGTCTGTCTCTCTGTAATTAGTTTCCTGCTGTCCCTCCCAGTTCCTGTTGAGGTATTACTCATGGTGGCTTTGGAATTGCCCACCCCTCCTGTAAATTAGTGATTGAACACTCTTCCTGGGTCCATCTCATTTGCTCACTCAACCGAGTACAGTGAGATCATATTTTGATTTCAGACACTCCTACCAGTCCCATCTGTTCAGCTCTATCCCAGTCCAGTGTCATTAGCCCATTCTACCTAATACAGAAAGAACATTTGAAAAGCCCAAGCCACTTAGGACCTTAACCTTGAATTATCTTCTGTTTCTCCTTTACCCTTTCAACTTTACAAAAAAAAAACTTTGCTAAAATCTCCTTGCGCTCTGACTGAGTGTGCTTCTCAGCTGATAAGTATATTTTTTGGCACTTTTTCACTGTTCAGAGTTGAATAAAACAATAACTGAATTCAGTTCAGAATACAGTTTGAATAAATTGCACTTAATTAACTGTATTTGCTTTAATATTGCTAGACATTCAAGTGTGCTAGCTTGCACTGCACTTGAATTGTGTTTAGTACTGTTTTAACTGTTTGTCTGTAAAAAATGCTAAGCTTGTTTCCTGCCTTTCCTGTAACTAGTCTAGTCCAGATACAGATTTGCTGTATCCAGGACTGTTTGTAAGCTTCTGTGCCCCCCAAGACTTTCTGTGTTGGAGGGAAGCCTTCTAGCTTATCAGTATGAGTGGTAAGTACTAGGTAGCCTATCTACCGCAAGAGTGGTTTCTGGGAAAGAAATTGTAGTTTATTGGTCATTCAGGCAGTTTTTCCACCTCTTTCAACTTTCTGGTCTAAAACCCCACATTTGTGCTTGATTCCTGCCTTTCATGTAGCTAGTCTAGTCCAGATACAGTTTTACTGTATCCAGGACTGTTTGTAAGCTTCTGAGCCTGCCAAGCCTTTCTGTGTTGATTGAAGCCTTCTAGCTTATCAGTGGGAGTGGTAAGCACTAGGTAGCCTATCTACCACAAGAGGAGTGGTTTCTGGCCCAGAATTTGTAGTTTATTGGCTGTTTGGGCAGTTTTCCATCTCTTTCAACTTTCTTGTTTAAAAGCCTGTGTTTGTGCTTGTTTCCTGCCTTTTCTGTAACTAGTCTAGTCCAGATACAGATTTGCTGTATCCAGGACTGTTTGTAAGCTTCTGAGAGGTGCCAAAGTCTGCTCTTCAATTTTTCCCTTAGATCTGCTAGTTCTCTCCTGTCCTGCACATTTACTAGCTTATTAGTCTAGCACTTTACAATACCAGACTTTTTGTAGCAATTATTGTAGAACTCAAAAGTGCTGCAAGAAGTAAACGTTCTACAAGGAAACAGCTCCAGTACTTATTATTAATGCCCACCCCTCCAGGCATGTCTAAAGGTCAGTTCCCTGTGCTTTCTCCTATTAACCTGGTGAACATGGGCATCCTGAGGCAATATAGCAACTGCCTCATATACACAGACAACCCGCTCCTCTTACCTCCCAACACTCAGACTTGTAAACTGGAAGCCATGCACTCTCCAGCCAAGACTGGAATAGCTTGTCAAGAGGAGACAGTCAATACTTGCACCACACCACAGGAAACACATAGCCCTCCAGAACACATACCAGCACTGCCTTCACATAAAAACACAAACCACACACCCACCTTCATGGAGGCTCTCAATACAAATCTACCCAAACAGCAGAGATGTCCAAGGCAGAAATGCACTTGACCACTGCAACACAACACTAATCATGAGACACATAACTCTCCTAAGCAGTGTGCTACTCAATCAAAGCCCCTAAGGCAAAACAGCATGCCCAGCACACTAGTCACAAGTGACTCGATAGAAAGGCACAGTGATGTCCTACTCACTAGGCAGAATAAGGAGAAAGTAACAGTCGGCTACCTGTCAGGTGCCAGGATCCGCCACATAACTCATGCACTCAGGTCCCTCAACAACAGGTAGAAATATGACTCTGTCATTGCACATGTGGGTGTGAATGACCTGAGACATACCTCACTAGACTACATGAAAAGAGACATGGAGAAGCTTTCAGATTATGTAGGCAGTTGGGTATGACCCTAGGCCTGAGCAGCATCCTGCCATCACCCAGAATGATACCACAGTACAAGCAGAAAATTATCGATTTCAAAAATTAGCTAAGATTCTGGTGTCATCTAAGGGGATCCAGTATCTGTCTGCCTGGAATGACATGATTGACAGACCTCAATGCTTTGCCAAAGATGGCCTACATCTGTCACCCCTGAGCTTCTGGATACTGGCCAAGGCTCTTGCCACCCCATAGTGCCTTTTTTAGGCTGTGTTTCAAAGACCAAATTACCACCCTAAGAGCTACAAACAAATGCAATCTGAGGGTCCTGCTGCTCAATGCTAGAAGTCTAAATCTCAGAATGCACTCATTCAAAGCACTCCTTAAAATGGGGAACATTGACATTTGTGCTGTAACAGAGACCCGGTTCAAGGCAGCAGAAAGCACCCCTGCACTACAAGGCTATTACTCATTCTACACCTTTCAGCCCCAGAACTTGGACCGAAGCTCCAAAGGCAGTGGTGTTTCCATATTCATAATGGATGCGCACACCTCCAGACTGGTAGCCCAATATAATACATCAGAGATACTTCAGGGGAAGCTAACATTGGGTAATACAGCAATTCAGGTTGTAGCCTGTTATAGGTCCCCAACCATGCCCCAAGACTCGCACTCCACATTTCTAATCATCCTGGAGAATATTAGGGTCCAACCTAACACTCTCATACTGGGTGATTTCAACTATTCCTCCATTAACTGGGAGAACTATTCATGTACCAATACACTTGCCCAACATTTCCTGGAATTCATTAATTCCAATGCCCTGGACCAGCTCATTCTTACCCCCAATAGAGGTAGCAACATCCTTGACCTGGTCATTACTAACATGAGCAACCATTGCTCTACACCTATAGTCCACTCCTCCCTGGTTAGATCTGACCACAAACTAATCACCTTAGAAATCCATATCCCTCCCACCCATCCCGCAAAGGTACCCACCATGAAAAACTTTTCCAAAGCTAACTTTGGGCTCCTAAAAATAGAGGTGGCTAACTTCATGGCACCCATGTAAATGGAGAATAGTTGCATGACCACTGAATCATATACCAATGCACTGTATGAACACATACACAAATGCATGGATCTCGCCATAGCCAATAAAACCAAGACACTCTCCTCCAAAAAAATGGAAGCCAATCTGGTGGTCCCCTGCCATAAACAAACTTTACAACAGAAGGAGGAAACTGATGCAGAATAAGGTGAAGTCCCAAGAGTGGAAAAACTCCCTTATCAGCCTCAACAAAAAGTTGAGATCCCTCATCAAATCCTCTAAAGCTAACTATGAAAACAGAATTGCAGCAGAGAATAAAGACTACCACAAGGCCTTCATAATTCTGTAAAGAATCTCCATGACAATATCCAGATTTGCTCTGAGCTACTGCCCAATGTTACCTCCTATACCGACCCAACAGATATTGCCAATATACTGGATGACAGATTCAGTGCCAACTTTACCCCCCCCCCAAAGGACCAATCACAATACCAATAGATTACCAGGCATCAAGTATTATTGCTGCACAGGTAAAAAAAATACTCTCCAAGGCCATGAATACAGCTTCTATGGGTCCTGACAATATCCCTAGCTGTGTTCTACATGAACTACAGAGTGAACTGGCACCTCATCTGTGTGCCCTGTTCAATCACAGTCTCACCTTAGGCTTTGTTCCTACCGAATGGTGCACTACTGTAGTCATCCCTCTCTACAAAGGAGGAGTGACTACAGACCCTGGGAACTATCACGCCATTAGTCTGACAAGTCTGACATGTAAAGCTATGGAAAGCATTATCATGGACCTAATAAACAAGGATATAGGGAATCTCTAATCTCTGGATCTCACATAGTTTGGTTTTGTGAAGGGTAGAGCATACCTGCTCAACTTGGTCAACTTTTTTGAGTCAGTCACTAGAGCTGTGGATGATGGAAAGGGGTTCATACAGCCTACCTTGATCTGGCCAAGGCCTTTGATACCATTCCTCACTCAGGAATCATAGGAAAAACTCACTAAGCTAGGCATCAACCCCTATATCACTAGGTGGGTTGCAAACTGGATCACAGATAGAACCCACAGTGTGAAAGTAGCTGACTCCAAGTAAGACTGCCAACCAGTCAAGAGTGGAGTCCATCAGGGATTGGTCCTGGGTCCTGTCCTGTTTGGTATCTTCTTCTCAGAAGTTCAGGCCAACACAAAGTGACTCTGGCTGACAAAGGTCACAGACAATTGCAAGTTGGGAGCCATTATTAACTCCCCGAGTGATGTTGATATCCTACAGAAAGGCCTCACTGAGACCAATGACTGGTGTTAGAACCATTACCTTAAGCTCAATGCCAAAAATGTGTTGTGATCCCCTTTGGAAAAAAAAAAACATTTCCTGTGAATTACCATATTGATGGTATTCCAATGTACACAGAAGGCATTATAAGAGATCTGGGAATACAGGTTGACAGCATCCTCTCTTTTGACCACAACATTGCCACTGTGGTCAGAAAATCCTTCTGTGTGGTACATCTCATTACTAAGGGGTTTGCATCCAGGAAGAAAAAGATCATTGTCTCCCTCTACTCTTCCCTCATTAGGCCAATCATCAAGTACAATGCCCCATTTGGCATGACCTCACTAGACACCTGCAGCAACTGGAGAGGCCACAAAGGTACCTCACAAAGAGGATCCTAGGCCTTAAACACTTGTCCTATATTGACAGACTCAGAAAACTCCAACTATTCTCTGTCTCATATTGCCTACTTAGAGGTGATCTCTGCTTGACTTACAAAGCCATGTCTGACCCAGCTCTGTTAGAAATGCTACATGTAAAGAAATCCCAATCCCTCCGCACCACATGCTCCAGAGACCTCAACCTCATTATCACAATCAACAGAACAAGCTGGAGGGACAGGTTCACAAAAAACGAAAAAACTTCACAAACTAGTAAAACCAAAAAAACCAAGTCAAACCAAGCCGAATAAACGAGATTTAATGTTGTAAGCGCTTTCGGAACAGACAATACTCTTCCTTCATCAGACAAACAAGAGACACTTGGGTGTAGTTTTATAATGAGACTACGTGCCATTATATTATTATTATAGACTTTTTTGCATTGGGCTTAACATTTGTTCCAGATTCGTGTATGAACCTGGTTAATACAATAGTTGACCTTAAACTATTTGTCCGAAAAATTAATCTTAACACTGTAATGGGTACAAGTTCTACCTTTAACAATTCCCTCAGAGTCTACAGTTTGTTCAACCCGTCCCTACACCCTAACATCCTTTCCTTCGAAAAAATGTGCGAAATAGATTTTAGATCTTTGAACACCATTGGATCAAGAAACAGAAAAACACGTCTAAATATTAATGAAAATGAACACGACTTTATTAAACTTTTGAAGGATTGTAAGATTAGGGTGATGAAGCCAGACAATGGGGGTGGGTTGGTCTGCATGGATCATAGCTCATATACTTCAAGTATGATGGAGCACCTTGACACTAAAACATACCAACTAGTAAGCTTAAATGAAGTTAACATGGCCTACAAAAAAATCAAGTGTATAGTGGACGACCTTTTTATAGAAAAGACCATTCACTTAGAGCTTTACAATTTTTTAACCATGCCAGCTCCTAGGATGGCAACACTGTTTGGTATACCTAAGATCCATAAGAGGATTGTTGATCCACCGTTTAGATCTATTGTTGACGGATGCGGATCCATCACTTATGGATGTGCTAAGTATGTTGATAGCATCCTTAGACCTTTAGTGGAGCAGGAACATCAAATATGTAGAGACTCTTGGAGTTTCCTTAAGGAGCTTAGTAAAATCCATTTCCATCACGAATATCAATTTTTGACAGTAGATGTAAAGGACTTGTATACGGTTATCCCCCAAACTATGGGGTTGGAGTGGATTAGGGATTTTATGCAATCAAGGAAAGTGAATGATAATACGATTTATGTTGTAGAAACTCTCCTTGAGGTAGTGCTCACTAACAATTTTATTTGGTTTGAAGGACAAACTTTCCTTCAAAAGACTGGGGTCACCATGGGGTCTCCATGTGGTGGCAGTTTCGCCAATTGCATCATGGTGCATTGGGAGACAACTTTACTCTTTCAGAATCCTATTTTCCAGAACAATGTCGCTTGGTATACTTGATACCAAGACGGCATGTTTGTATTATGGAAAGGCCCCATTGAGATAGTGCAGGTATTTATTACCACAATAACTTCTTTAACCAACTTTTTGGAGTTCACTTTTAATTTGCAAAGTGACATCATTCATTTCCTTGACATTTAGATTCATAAAGATCTTGATAATGGTAGGTTTAAAAGCACGATATATAGAAAGCCCACATACTCTAATTCATTCCTCCATTTTTCTAGCTGCCATCCCTACCACCAAAAAAGAGCGGTGGTTAAGGGTCAAATGGTTAGGGCAGCTAGAATGATTTCTGATGAGTCTGACTTTATTGATGAATGCCATTTGTTGTAAAATATGTTCTTCAACAGAGGATATCCCTCAACTTTAGTTTCTAGTATCTCTGCTGAAGTTATTACCAAAAGGCAAATAGGATACTTTATACCCTTACTAACTATGGGCAATTTGGGTGAACAAGAAACCATCAGAGATGATGTTCAGAGTCTCCTAAATACTGAAACCCAAAGTTTTACAACTAGTTTTCTATGTACCTATAATTTAGACCATTCATTTATTAGGAAAATCCTTAACAAAAACTGGACGCTTATTATTGAGGACAGTAGTTTGAAAAAGCTTCTTGGCAACAAACCAAAAATTACTTACAGACGAGGGCTTAACTTGAAGGCACTGCTAGAATATTCTAACAAGCATTTAACCAACAAGAACAAGGGCATGTTTAAATGTGGAGCATGTCAACAATGTAGACACATAAACACTGCCTACCAATTTAAAATTAGGAATAAATATTATAAGATTCAGGGGAAATATTCATGTGACCCTAAAGGAGTAGTTTATTCTTTTTGTTGTCAAGACTGTAAAGCCTTCTATATTGGAAAGACCGAAAGGAAGCTTAAGCAACGTATATACGAGCACCAGTATGCTATCTGTAGGGGAGATAAGACCAATGCATTAGCTAAGCACATTAATGAATTCCCAGACCACAGTTTCAAGTTCACTATATTAAAACCAATGGGGTTAGATGAGAGAAGAGGGCCATGGCAAATTAAACTTGAAATGGAAGAACTGTTTTGGCAAATCAAGACTGCAGCTTATTTGGCTCCAGGTCTTAATGAAACTGTTTCAGTTAAATGCTTCCTTAAATTTCTAGCCCTAAAAAGATAATTTTTATACTAGTATCATTTGAGAGCATGACTTTTTGATTGTGTTTTTCTTTATCTACTGAGATTTAGGTTCATTTGCTCTCAAAATGTTTTTAACTAGTGTTTTTTTCATTATTGTATTGTTTATCGTAGTTTAATATTTATTTTTCTTTTGATACACGCATGGAATAATCAAAGGCATTCTGAATAGGGTATTGTTGCAATGTTTTCTCAACATGTTTTTTAGCAGTGTTCATAACATTGGTACTGTTCATGTTTCCATTTGAAAATCAGTGTTTTTACTTTAAAGTATTACACGTTTTGTATTATTTGATTTATTGGCACGTAGTCTCATTATAAAACTACACCCAAGCGTCTCTTGTTTGTCTGATGAAGGAAGAGTATTGTCTGTTCCGAAAGTGCTTACAACATTAAATCTCTTTTATGCGGCTCCAGTTTGACTTGGGACAGGTTCACAACCCAGAGACTGCCTATGCTATGGAATAGACTTACCATACATGTGAATCTGAACACCTCACTGGCCCTCTTCAAGAGAAATCTTGATGAGTGGATGGGAAATAGAAAATTCACTCTGGGGATCACTCCAGTGGCTCTACTCAACAGAGGCACTGGTAACTAAGGTCAGGTGCCACAATGCCAGGGTAATCCTATGGGCAAGGCTTGTAAAGGCTCCAGGGCCATTAGCCTAGTACACACCTATGAACCTATAAAAGTTTGTGAATAAACCTCTAAGATGCCCCTCAGAGCATGTAGAACCTGAAGACGTTTGGGGTCTCGGCCTTAAGAGGACATGTCTGGAACCACATTGTACTCTCCCCAAGCTCACTCCATATCAGTTACAGTGAACCGGGTATCTAATAGTTTCCTGCTGTCTCATAACTAACTCAGTGATTAAATAACACAGCACTTTTAGTAGTGTTGTCACCTTACCTTATTAATTGTGCAGAACCAAACAACAACATAACCATGGGGATTGCTTATTTCTCTTGGACAGTAAGTTTGCTTCATCATCACTGTTTATTTATCTTGCCCGTATGTTTAATATGTAGTTACTGTTTATGTCTCTTGCCTCACATGTTTGATTGAGGTCATTATTTATTTCACTTGCTCATAAATCTTTTGGGATCTTCTCACTGTAATTCCACTGCAGTCACTTTTGCTTGCTTCTTTCTACTTTTAAGACTGCCCACTCCACCTATTATTGGTTTGTATTTTTATCCTTGCAGCCCTGGAATTCTTTTAAACAACCAAAACACAAACTTCATTAAATGCAGATTTTAGTTCTACAGTCTCTGAAAAATTTCTATTAGGTCATGATGTGAAACCATCCTCATTCACAAAGTAGTACAACAAATATACCTGATAACCAGTTTTGGCAACATTTTTAACCAGAACTTCTGTTGCTTGGCACAGCCTGTTCACAAACATACAATCCTGCCAAATGTTTCCATATTATTTACTTTTAAACTTTCCCCTGGATTCATTAAAGTCTGTGCAGGAATAGTGCTATTCCTGCATGGAGTGGTTCATGTCCATGTAGCCACAACAGCACGCCTTGCATATTCCTGAAGGTGTGCTGCTGTTAAGGCTAAATGGACATGAACTGTGAACAAGTGCAGGGAGCATATTTAAGTAGTGCAAGGACTAAGAACATACCCTCTGCACTCAGAAATTGCCATACAGCACTTTCTATAACAAATGTGAGATAATATGAGAGAATTTCTTTAATATTATGCCAGTATTTCAGTGTCCACAGACACTGAAATGAAAGAAATGTTATTTCAGTGTCTGCAGACACTGAAATACATAGCGGAGCAGGAAAGCAATGCCGGGTGTGTGTGACAGGTTCTGTCGCACATCCCTTGCATTGTAAAAGTGCCGTAAGACAACTTGCAAACTGCTAAAGCAGGAAATATGGTCAAAAGCACAAGTAATGGGGAAAAAAAGGCCTAAAAATAGGGACACCTAGCAAATATTGCTCTTACAAACTTAGAGAAAGTTGATAGAAAACAGGTTAAGCATTAGCATGAATTTCCGAAGGATAGGAGTCGGAAAGTCAAATGTATGCCAGTATTCCCTGACAGCAGTCCATGTGAACAAAGGCACAAATAATGGGATGAGAAAGCCCTATAAATAGGGACACTTCATAAATGCTGCCCTTATTAACTTATAAGAAAGTTGATAGAAAACAGGATATGCATTAGCATGAATTTCCGAAGCATAGAAGTCTGAAAGTCAAATGTATGCCTTTATTTCCTGATTTCAGTTCTCAATGACTTGTCAGAAAACCACAATTCTCACTATATAACATAATAATATAATAATAATATAATATTTTTTTACAAGCTAAGGAATGTTGTAGCATAGCTAAGTGAGTGTGCACATCATGGCCTTCCACTTAGCATTGCTTAAACATCCCATAGGGGATAAATACAAAATTACAGCTGCCATTCCTAAACTGAGATAGTATAGTGGTTAGAGTCCCGGCTTTACCTGCAGGTGTGCCGTTCCTAAACTGAGATAGTATAGTGGTTAGAGTCCTGGCTTTACCTGCAGGTGTTCATGGTTCAATTACCAAGACTGGCAAGTTATTTTTATATGGGAAAGCAGTCTTAAAATTTTTAACTGAAATCATGTATTAAGTGGATTTTGTCAACCTGGGTAGTGTAGTTGGTATAAAATGGAAGTGCAAGTGCATATAACATGTGAAATCACCCATGTATACACAAGTGTCCCATATAGTATTGTCACATCCCTTGCTAATGTAATGAAAGCACATAAAGGGATGTCATGTAAAGTAAATCACATACACCTACTAAATGAAGCCATTACCTGATTTTGTTATAAAATGAAAAGTGAGTAATGGTAGTAATGCTAAGCTAAGCTTAGTCAGTGTAAGCATTGCATAAATCTGATTGCTAAGCAGCAGTTAGCTCATCTAAATGGATTTGCGCACTGGTAACCAATGCTCACTGTTTAACTCAGCTTAGTGGGTTTGCATGTTGCTAAGCTGTGCTTAGCATTTTTGAAATGGTCCAATGACAGAAAAGGGTGGGAATATGGCCTTATTTAAACCATGCAGACAGGAATACAGCCATAACCTGTTTAGTTTGATCTTTGCAGGAACATGTCTGGAGTTGGAGAGGGAGTGCACTTTCGGTCGCAGTGCTGGAGCATTCAGGAGTCCAGGATCATGGCTGGACTCCTTGTTAGAAACCATGAGCAGAGACTGCTGCAGGGCCAGTACCAGGGCTCACAGTACAAAATGGAGGCCTGGGACCATCTCACACATGATCTCACCAGTGTTACTGGCATCCCCTGGACTGGTGAGCAGGTACAGCACCACTATGCTGACTTAAAGCAGAGGAAGGGGGTGCTCTTGGGACAGTGGATCCAAGATGCATGGGCACAAAATGCTTCAGTAGTAAGTATCACTATCAAGTAGTTTGTAGCAAATGTTAGCCAGAGAATATGATAGACAGGTATGCATAATTTTGTTTCTCTCCCCTACAGCTGTAAAAGAGAGGGCTATGAACATTGAAGTCCATGGTGACAGACTGCTGAGACGGTGCTGACAGGCTCGTGAGTGCAAATTTATTTTGAAGCATAGTGTTCAAATAGCTAAGAAAGAGTACATTGCTTACTGCTAGTAGGTATACTGTTACTGTGTTAACTGAATAAATAAAAAAGTTTGACTGAATAATATTGATGTGCAATAAACATTACTACCAAAAATGATTGTGTTTATTCTGGTATGTTGTTGTAAACATATATAATGTATACAGATCCTTCACAGCAAATGTGGCTGTGGCAGCATACATTAACTGAGGTTCTTCTGTGAACCATATGTAAGAAAAACTGTAGATGGTAGAGCTGTAAAACAAGATATAACTGAAATGTGAAATATATACTGCACTAAGCTCTGAACCCTGAATAGTAATGTGTAAAGTCTCAAATTGTGTTCCATCCAGCATTGCCTTGTGTTAACCTTTGCTTTCTAGATTGTAGTAATCCAAACAATTAATGCACATTACAATGACTTATCTGTCATGCATGCATCACAGTATTACAAGTTCAGACTGTCTAACCAACAGACTATTAGGCAGAAAGCAGTGAAGCAAGAAACAGCAGTTCCCCAGTAGCTTACTGTAATGAGAAATAGCTTAGTTGTTAATTTTGTACACATACACATGATTCGAATCCAGGGAGTGGTACTAAGATGTGTGCATATCTATACAGAAGAAATCAGGAATAAATGTAAAAACAGTCAGGTAGTTTTAACAGATATTTTCTCCACAGGTTGTACAGGTAAGGAACTGTTGGTAGTAGCGGTATGAAGGGTATACTATTAAACTGTGTACAACTGTTCAACTATCCCACCACATGCCTGAAAATGACAGCAGGATAGGTACATACATCATGCACTCTTCCTGATACATGTCTCTCAAGTGTCACGCTGTCATGGCTTGTGATCACTGCTGCCAATAACCCTGGACACAGATAGAAAACCAGTTTAAGTATGTCAGTAGCACATTCACATAACAGCAGTTCAGTGTATCCCTCCTCTGCCAGATATGTAACCCTGACATGTACAAGTCCCCTCTAGTCATGTACCCAGAGTTGTCACAGTTTGCCCCATACCATTCTAGGCTGAGAGTTTAATAGGTATTTTTGTGCTACAGAAGTTAGGGGCCATAGGCTGATGTAAAGTGAGGGCAGACCAATAGAGTATTGAGCAGTACTGTTGTGGAAAATAGAAGCATAAACAGTTGTTAATGGACTTTTTGTCTCCCCCCCTCATCTGGATCAATACAATAATTCATATACTATGGGTATGTTTTACTCCAAACCTCTAATGTTGGGACTTGTGTTCTATTATTGTTCATATATTTGATTAGTTGGATGCTAACATACCTTGTCCAAATACCATTGCTGGTGGCCTGTTGCCGTCAATGTTACTGGCATGCTGTTACGATGCATACTGTTGTTCCATTTATGCATGTGTTCATTTTGCTATGCAACAGTTCCAAATCTGTTTTATGGGGTTAATTGGAACACCCATGAATACTGTTATAACTAATGTGGAAATGTGTTGTTCATGACTAACCAACATAGTTTTTAAAACCTGAACACCATAGCATGTTTGGGAAGGCAGATCCAGGCAGATCCACCTGTCCTGCCTCATCTGGCCATGACACTGGGCCCCAGCACATCTGGGACCCCAACCCAGGACTTCCTCATCTGCTGGTCCTGCACCACCTTTGGTGGAACTGCCTCAGGGGATGGGGGTCCTCCCCCTCCCTTGGTATGGGCGCAGACTGGAGCCTGTCACCCACAGTTAATTCTAGGGTTTGGTCTGCAGCACCATCAGAAACAAGTTGGGAGGGCAGCTGCACAAGATTGAGGGCTGCCTGGTGCACCTCCAGGGGCTGGCTGCCTCTCCTGTCCAGCCCCCAGCAAGACACCTTCAGGGCCGAGAAGAAGCAGCGGTGACTGCCCATGTGTGAGGACCTCAGTCCCACTATATCCATTTAGTGGCTCATACGCTTCCTGATTCCCAACCACCCTCCCCATCCAAGGTGTTTACCCCCCCTCATGTGTCATATACCGCCCCTGTCTGCTGTCTTGTCTTTCTGCAAATGCAACCTATCCTACCCAAACTACCTCCCCAAACATACCTACAGCCCTTCCCCAACATCTCACTCTCACCTAAAAAAAGGAGGCATATGTCCCGCAAAAAAAAGAAAAATGCCCCATACATAGTTCTACATTTCACCCCATGTACAGTGAAACTAATCAATCTACCCACAGATTATTCTGAAAATGTCTGTTTCCAACACCCCTCCCTGTGGGGTGTGAGGTTGTAAATTCCAAATTCTCCATATTGAATTCACAGCTGTTGCTGCCACATAAATGTAGAGCTATGGTCCTTTCCTACACCCATCCTGAACATCCCTAGCTGCTTTTCATAATTTTTTACCCTCTGCTTGCCCCCATTTCACCACTTTCCTATCACCCTTTTTTCTTTTCTTTAAAGAAAATTAGCACGTGTGTAAGCAGGAGTAAGCAGGAGTAAGCCAGTTTGCACGATTCTAAATTAAGCTAAAATGGATTAAGCATCTGTACAGTTAACCGTATGTAAGCATCACTTAGCATCACGCAAAGCCACTTACAACTGCTTAAAACTACTTTAATCACTCTGTCTCCATCAGCCACTGTTCTGCCTAGCAACAAAATAACCAGCCCTACCAAGTCTCAAACACCAGACCCTGTACACTGCAGTCTGAACAATGTACCACTACACCATTTATGCTGCAAGAATGTTGGATGCTTTTTCAATCATATCATGTAGCAGAGTCATTCAACACTAGGGAAAAAGCTCTGTGGAATCATTCAGGTTTTGTATATATACATATACAGATATATTTATATATATATATATATATATATATATATATATATATATATATATATATAGATATATGATACATATATATGAAAACTATATTAAAAAAATACACACATATATATATATATATATATATATATATATATATATATATACATATAAATATGATATATATATATATATATATATATATATATATATATATATACATATACATGGAAGATCTACAATGGAGAAGACCGACGGCTGAGTATCCCAATGCTGAGAACACCGACATGTTAAGGTAAGTGTGCGATAAGGATGGACATTAGGGTCAGGGTGTGGGTAAGATAAGTGTGCAATAGTGACAGAGTTTAGGTTTAGGGGTGGGTTAAGTGAGTTAGGGTTAGGGTGCCGGTAAGGTAAGTGTGCTATAGTGATGGACTTGAGGGTTAGGGGCGGATTAATTGAGTTAGGGCTAGGGTGCAGGTAAGGTAAGTGTGCGATAGTGACGGATCTTAGGGTTAGGGTTTGGGTTCAGGTTAGTGCATAGATAGTTGTGTTTGTAAGGTTTAATGTAGGTTTGTAAGGTTTTTGATGTGCTTGTGTTGTGTGTGTGTTTTTTAGAAAAGGTATTTGTTTTGTTGTTTCTCGGGATTTTGGTTTGTCGGGCATGTGAAGTTTCGTGTTTTTGAACTTTTTTTTCTGTGTTTTCATGTCGGTTATCTCGTTGGCATTCTGCATTGTCGGCGTTTTCAGGTAGACCCATATATACACATGCTCATACCATGTAGTGCACTCATATCCCAGAACCATACCTCTGAACCTGTTAGTGCAAGAAATGTGGCAAAGGCTATAAAAATGGGGGGACAATGGGCCACAACTAGGGATGTATTTCAAATATTTTTCTTAAAAATCTAGAAAGTTGCTCATAGGTTCATAGGTTCATAGGTTCATACTAGGCTATCTGCCCTAGGGCATTTATAAGCCTAGCCAGAGTGTGTGTGGCTTTCACCACCCCTTAGGATGAGAATACTATACCCATTAGTTTGCTGTGCCTCTGTCCAACAGTGACACAGAGATGATTCCCGGGGTAAACCTACAATCTCCCATCCACTCGTCAAGATTTCTCTTGAACAGAGTCAGTGAGGGGCTCTGCCTCACATGGACTGGGATTCTGTTCCATAGTGCAGGGAGTCTCTGGGTGATGAATCTGTCCCTCCAGCACATCCTATTTATATCCGTGTTGAGGTTTAAGTCTCTTGCTCTCGTGGCTCTGGTGGATTTGGATTTTTTGAGGTGGAGCATGTCCATTAATTCTGGGTTTGACATGGCCTTGTATGTCAGGCACAGATCACCTCTGAGCAGATGGTATGCGACTGAATAGAGCTGGAGTTTCTTCAGTCGGGCAGCGTATGACATATGGTTGAGCCCCTTTATCCTTTTGGTGAGGAACTTTTGGGGTCTTTCCAACTGCTGCAGGTGTCGGGTAAGGTACATTCCGAATGGGGCATTGTACTCAATCATTGGTCTGATAAGTGAAGAGTACAGGGGTACAATGACCTCTCCTGATCTGGATGTGAATCCCTTCATGATCAGGTGGGCAATGTAGAAGGTCTTCCTAACCACTTTGGCAATGTGAGTGTCAAAAGAGAGGTTACTGTCAACTTGGGTCCCCATGTCCCTGATAACTTCTTCCGTGTTTAATGGATTACCACCTATGTGGTAATTAGGGGTTACCTTGTTTTTCCCAAAGGGTATGACTATACATTTTTGGCATTTAGCTTAAGGCCATGGCTCTGGCACCAGTTATCCATTTCTATGAGACCTCTCTGGAGGATGTCTGTGTCTGATGGAGTGTCAATTATGGTGCCCAGTTTGCAGTCATCTGCAAATTTTGTCAGCCACAATCCCCTATGTTTGCCTGCACTTCAGAAAAATAAATGCCGAACAAGAGGGGCCCAGGACTGGGCCCTGTGGGACACCACTCATGACCGGCTTAGAGTCTGACATGGCACCAGCAACTCTAACCCTGTGGGTTCTGTCCTTGAGCCAGTTTGCAACCCATCTTGTGACATATGGGTTTACATCTAAGCTGGTGAGCTTTTCTATGATGCCCGAGTGGGGTATTGTGTCGACGCTTTTGCAAGGTCAAGGTAGGCTGTGTGAACTGCCTTACCCTCATCAATGGCCTTAGTGACTGTTTGAAAAAGTCGACCAAGTTCAAGAGGCAGGATCTGCCCTTGACAAAGCCAAATTGGGTAGGATCCAGTGTCTGTAGGTCCCCAATGTCTTTATTTATGAGTTCCATTATGATCCTCTCCATAGCCTTGCAGACAAGGCTCATCAAGCTTATGGGGCGGTAATTTCCAGGGTCCGTAGAAGCACCGCCTTTGTGGAGTGGGACCACAGTTGCCGTACGCCATTCTTTGGGTACGTATCCTGTAGTAAGGCTAAGATTAAACAGCAGCCTTATATGTGGGTTTAGTTCCTCATTGAGTTCGTGTAGCACACAGCCAGGGACACCGTCCGGTCCCACTGATGCTGTGTTTTTTGCTTTAGAGAGAGCAGCTCTCACCTGGGCATCTGAGATGTTTGGGAGGCTAGACTCTGGTGGGATAGATATTTCTCCTTTTGGGGGGGAGAAATTTGCACTGAACCTGTCTGCCAGTATGTTGGCAATGTCTGTGGGTTCAGTGATTTTTGTATCATTTTGGACTAATTCTGAGCATATCTGGGAGTGTCCACCCAGGTTTCTAACATAGCTAAAGAAGGCCTTATGATTGTCTTTTGTGTCTTTAGTGATTTTTCTCTCAAAGTTGGCCTTGGATGATTTTATGAGTGATCGTAGTTTTTTGCTAGTATTGATCAGAGATGCCTTCCCTTTTAGGGATTTTGCTCTGTCATGTAGTAGCTTTCTCCTCTTGTTGTAGAGTTTGTTTATGGCTGGGGTCCACCAGACCGGGCGCCTGCCTTTGGTGCAAAGGGTCTTGATTTTATTAGGGATTGCTTGATCCATACATTCCTGGAGGTGCTCGTATAAGGCATTTGTAAGGGTTTCAGCAGCGTGGGTTGTTGTTTCCACTGGCTTGGGGGCCTTGAAGGATACCACTCCAGTCTTAAGAAGTGTGAGGTTTGCTTTTGAGAAGTTCTTCACTGTGGTCTTTTTTGCCGGGGTTGGGGGCGGGATGTGGATCTCCAGTGAGATTAACTTATGGTCTGATCTCACCAATGAGGGATATACTTCTGGTGTGGAGCATTTTGTCCCCATGTTTGTGATCATCAGGTCTAGTATATTTTCTCCTCTTGTGGGAATGGTGACTAGTTGTTCCATAGCATTTGAGTTTATGAACTCCAGGAACCTTTGGGCTAGGGTGTTGGGGCTTGAGTAATGTTCCCAGTCTATGTTTGGGTAGTTGAAGTCATCCAATATGATGGTGTTTGGAGAGACATTCATACTCTCCAGTGTCTTCAGGAAGGCTGTGTGGGTTTCCTGAGTTTGAGAGGGTGGTCTGTAGCATGCTACAAACTGTAGGGCAGTTTTACCTATGGTTAATTGCACCTGGATGGTCTCCGATGCTTCGTGCGTTGCCACTAACCTGGAGGTGTGGGAATCCTTTATGAATATGGATACTCCCCCTCCTTTTGTGGTTCGGTCCGGATTTTGGGGCCGGAATGCATGATATGAGGTATAACCTGATAGTGCTGGGGTGCTCTCAGGAGCCTTGAACCAGGTTTCAGTCACAGCACAGACACTGATGTTCTCCATACTGAGGAGGGCTTCGAGGGCATGCATCTTGAGGTTTAGACTTCTGGCATTGAGCAGTATTACCCTTAGTTTTTTTCCATTTTTGTTTTCTAGGGTGGTAGGTTTATCATTTGAGCCTTGCCTAAAAAAGGCACTATGGGGGTGGCAAGAGTCTTTGCCAATATCTGGAAGCCTAGGGGTGACAGCTGCAAGCCATCCCTTGTGAAGCAGCGTGGCTTGTCAAGCATGTCATCCCAGGCAGACAGACATTGGATCCCCTTAGAATGACACCAGTAATTAAGCCAATTATTAAAGCTGATCATTTTGTCTCTGTATTGTGGCATCATTCTTGGTGAGGGTAGGATACTGCTCAGGGTCAGGGTCATACCGGCCTGGGCTACATAATCTGAGAGCTCCTCTATGTCTCTTTTCATGTAGTCCAGGGAGGTACGTCTTAGTTCGTTCACACCGGCATGGACAATGACTGAGTCATACTTGTACTTGCTGTGGGTGACCTGAGTGCTTGTGTTATGTGGCGGATTCTAGCGCCGACAGGCAGCTTACTGTGATCTTTTCCTTGTTCAGTCTGGTGAGTGGGACATCAGTGTGTCTGACTATGGAGTCACCTATAACAAGTGTGTCTGGCATTGTGTTTGGCTTTAAGGGCTGTGACTGTTTAGCACACTGACTTTGAGAACTATGTGTTGCATGTCTTATGTCTTGAGGTGGCAGTTGCTTGGGTGTCTGCTTTGGAGGCCTCTGTAGTTTTGGTAGATTTTTGATCACTGCCTCCGAGTATGTCTTTGTGTGTTTATGTGTTTGTTTTGCAGTTGTGATAGTTCTATGTGAAACTGGGTTTGTGGTGTGCGTGGTTTCCTTCTCCTCCTGTCTGGTCTTGCCAGTCCTGAGTTGAGAGAGTTCAGCCTCCAGTTTGGCTATATAGTTGCATCTCTCACATGTATTTGTGTTTTGTGGGAGAAGGAGTGGGTTGTCTGTGTACATGAGGCAATTGCAACATTGCCTCAAGATGCCCAGATTCACCAGCTGAACAGTAGAGGACGCTAGCAACTGACCCTTCGACATGCTAGAAAAAGTGAAAAAGTTTGCTGTGTAACTGAGTCAGAAGGGACCTATAGGGAAATGGGTACCCAAGGGGATTCTAGGCTAATGTAGTACTTTGTTTAGTATATAAGTACTTTACCTATATAAAAATGCTTTAGGAGCAAGTGCTGAGCTTTTGAGATAGAGAATAGACTGTTTAGATTGCAAGTAGAGAAGTTCTAAGGGAAAAATTGAAGAGCAGACTTTACGGAGCCAGAAATAGTTTAACCTTGTTTAACCGGCACTGCCCGATGGTGCTCTATGGGCAACTCTGCGCTAAATCATGCAAAAGTGCGCTAAAGCGGGCTTTATAGCAGGGGGCTGAAAAGAGCTTGGAATTGACCCAAAATGGCCAATAGACTACAAGTCTCTGGCTGGAACCACTGCTCTAGGGACAAATAAGCTGCTCAGTGCTCCCCACTCCCACTGGTGAATAAAGAAGCTTCCCTTTATCCAAATAAGGATACGGAATAGCACAGGAACCAAGCCAAAGCCCAGAGATCAGCAAACTCTGAAGACTGGACTATTCTAGTTCAGTAAGGTGGGAAAACAAGATTTTTTTTTGCAGAAAACAGAGGAAAAACAGACAGTAAATGCTATAAATGCTTTTAAATGGCTAGCACACTTGAGTGTGTTAGCCTACAGGTAAAATTAAGCAACAAATAACTTTTTTAAAGGTGCAAAACAGTTAATCAACACAAAAACAGTTTAAATAGAATGCAGAGCTGTATAAACAGGTGAAAATGCAGTCGCTAAGCAGTAAATAATCAAAAAGCCAGAAAAAAAATACTTAAATCAGGAAAAAGTCACTCTTTTGCTCTCTGCTGCTTGTAGAACTCTGCAGGACACCACGAGGAGCGGTGCTGAGTTGAATACAAGCGAAAAAGCGCGCTAAAGCGGGCTTTATTACAGGGGGCTGAAAAGAGCTAGGAATTGACCCAAAATGGCCAATAGACTACAAGTTTCTGGCTGGAACCACTCCTCTAGGGACAAATAGGCTGCTCAGTGCTCCCCACTCCCACTGGTGAACAAAGACGCTTCCTTTTATCCAAATAAGGATATGGAATAGCACAGGAACCAAGACAAAGCCCAGAGATCAGCAAACTCTAAAGACTGGTCTATTCTAGTTCAGTAAGGCGGGAAAACAAGATTTTTTTTTTTCTTTTTTGCAGAAAACAGAGGAAAAACAGACAGTAAATGCTATAAATGCTTTTAAACGGCTAGCGCACTTGAGTGTGTTAGCCTACAGGTAAAATTAAGCCACAAATAACTTTTTAAAAGTGCAAAACAGTTAATCAACACAAAAACAGTTTAAATAGAATGCAGAGCTGTATAAACAGGTGAAAATGCAGTTGCTAAGCAGTAAATAATCAAAAAGCCAGAAAAAATACTTAAATCAGTTATAGCAAATACAGTTATAACAAATGCTCTGAAATATACTGTATATTTCCAAAATGTTTGAGAAGGATAGTCAGAACACAAGAAGGTTCAGGCGAAAGAAAAAAAAAAAAGTTTTGTTTTACTTTTTGAAAGGGAAAAAGGAGGAACAGAAGGCCTTATCAAATGTTCTCTCTGTATTATGCAGAATGAACTAATTACACTAGACTGGGAGGTGTGTCACAGTAGGGGCAGGCAACTGCAAAGCCACCAAGTATAAGAGCAAGACACCAACAGGGACGGAGGGTGGGACAAAATAGCCTACAGACAGCAAGCACTAGAGAGACAAATGAAAGTTTTTAAACAGATAAGGATTTGTGAAGATACTGAATAGACAAAGTGCTTTATATATATTAAATTTTAAAAACAGTAATCTGTAAAAATAATCAAAAAAAAATCAAGATAATTATATTTTGAGCTCAGTTGTGGTCAACAACTTCTCCAGTCTGCATTGTGTGTAAAGACAGAAACCCTATCAAAGTTAGGGCTTAAAAACCAGGACAGTTTTTTTTTTTTTTTTTTTTTTTTTTTACAAGAACACAAAAGAACCAGCCCCCACTAGCCAAAAGATAATTACACAGAGGAAATGTTTCAGTTTACACAATAGCCTACAGACAGTAACAGGGTTTGTTTTAGCATACATGTTCTGAAGGATATGGAGTCTGGTACTGAAATTATGTCATCATCTGCTGACAGAAATCCTCAGATCATCACAGTGAGTTACCAGAGAAATGAGAATAATTTGTGGAACAGAGACAAAATATGAGCAATACACCTGGATGTGCTGCAGCAATCCAGCCAACTGAGAGGTATGCTTAGAATCCCTCAGTGCAACAAATCTGGACCAAGTCTGACAAAGTGGGGGGGGGGAGAAAGCCATGAAAATAGGGACATATCTGAAATACTTCACTAGATAAGCTGAGACAGTTGCTGCAATAACACCATCTGTCCTAACATATATTGACTGAAATAGCTCAACACCAAGACTCAATTGCTTCTCATTAGTTAGTGCCTGAAATCCTCACATCATCCCACTAATTTATCAGACATACACAACACTTATGGGGACCAGAACAAAGATATGAGCCATACAACTGGACATCCTATGAATATCTTGACATAACATGACATTAGGGAGAGTACACTGACCTGCTTATCATGTCACCAAGCACCATCCAAACTACAGTCAGACTTACACAACACTATCCCAGGTCATCTATGGGGAATTACATATGCATTTGCAAATATATCAGGCACTACAGGGATGTAAAATTAGTGAAAAACAGTCACCAGTGTGAGCCTGCATACCCACAACCAATTTCACCACAGTCACAGTGACATACTGGTAAGCCAAATGAACAGTAGAGTACAATGACTGTGTGAACATAAATATCATGTGTGACACTCATACAGTACCCTTACATATACTGCCCCAAGTCACACAGTGTAGTCTGACTGCTGAAGTGGTATGGAACATGTTTCATTCTGCTCCTAAAAACATATACAGCTGATAGACCACCAGAAACTAGAGCACCATGCACAGTCAGATAGAAAAGCAACCATGACACCTAAATGCATCCCCCTATACAGCACAACAAACATGTACTGTTACACAAACCTGAAAGTCTGCTAGCAAATGCTACACATACACAGACCGCTCAACTGGACAGATTCACGCAGAATGTCCACGCTCTGTCCTCATATATATGGCCCCTTCCTCATAACATGTCTAGCATTTTGCTACATCACTGGGATGATAACGGGAAGGAAGGCATTAACTAATGATATACCATACCTATCAACCTCTTACTGCTTGACATCTGGACAAAGCTTGACATAATTGGGGGACAGAGGCCCAATCACAGGGGCATAATTGAAATATTGCTGTTATAAACTGAGAATGTTGCTGGTGTTACAGGGTTTGTTGTAACATATATTAATTGAGGGATATGAAGTCAGAAACACAAAAGAAAGTTAGCATTTACTGACTGCGATACCAATGGTATGCTACTGATTTGCCAAGAACAGCAACCGTTGGAGGAACAGACCAAACATAACAGTCCAGCCTCTGGCCATTCTGCGGATAGCCCTACAGTTGAGAGTTACATCAACCACATAACACTGTTAGACTGAGACCCATGCAGAATATCCATGTCCACAAAAACCCTGTTAAACTACCATGAATCCAAATGTATAACAGCAATGCTTACATTCTGTCCCTATGTCTGGAACTTTCTCCCTAATTTTGTTGGGCTTTCACCACAGTTTTAGTTGTAAATGGTATTTCCAACTACCCTCTGTGATGCTGTTGTTCACACACCTCCATGAAGTCCCCGCCACAGGCAAGGAAAATGGGCAATCCCCACATGAATTACTCAATTATAGGAATATGTTGCCATGCCATTGGCTATAGGAATAACAACACAGCTGTTCTGCATGCAATTAGCAAGTAGGGGACACCAATTGGTGCACAGGCCATCAGCTGCTCATGAGCATGACCTATAAAATACAAGCTGCTGCCTATGCAAAACCAATGTATACCTTACATCTGAGACAGAGAAAGAGAGAGAGAGAGAGAGAGAGAGACAGACCGTGAATAAAATAAACATACTTGGAAACTATGCTTTGAAAAAAAAAAGGCATGTCAAACAAGTAAGCATGTAATGGAATGCAGTAGGGGGTATGTAATAAAATGAAATAGTAAGTTTAACAAATATGTCTCAACAACACTTGCTATACTAATATATTACTTATCAGCACCTATGGCCATAGCATCTTGGTCTGTCAGTGACAAAGATCACATCTCATGTCCCTGAGTCACCCCAGGAAAGGATGGCTCACATATGACTACTACTGGAGTATCTGTTGAACAATACTGACTGTGATACTGCTAGGCCAGCTACTGGGATGCTGGAGATATCTATATGTTACTTCTGAATACAGCTATGGTAAACATGCTTCTCTAACACATCTGAGAGACCTATACAGGGTATGTGCATAGTAAACTACTGTTGCAGATGTGTGTGTTGAACTGCATGTGATATACTGAGGTCATGCCATTCAACTGTCCAGTGTTATGCATACTGACCATATGTGTGCTTCAAATTTGTAGGACTTTACTCATAAGGGTTGGGTTATGTACCGCAAATCATTGGAAAATCTGTGGAGACTGACATTAAAACATAATAACATACATATGAGTATCAGACATCCTCCAGAGTATTTCTGTGTATGCAAAGCCTACTGTGCTATCAACTGACTTAAGTGTGTTACAGCAATATTAACAAAGTGTCAATAACTTTGGCTCATTGCTTCCCATTTATGTGTGCCATCCTCCAGATGTCCTGCTCTAACAGGTTGAGAGGTATGACTGAGCAGGAAGAGTGTAAATACAGTGTGACATACTGACATAGAACAGAAATGTATATCAGGTATTACCTGTGCACATGTATGTATGAGTAGGTGTAGCTGGAAGTCTCAAAACAACAGACATGAGATGTAAAATGTCAGGTAAATAAGCTATACATGCTGTACACATGTGTAATCTTAGTTTCAGTGCATCCAACAGACATAGATTTCCGCAGCTGCTGGTTATTGCATTGCCCTGACACAGATATGGGTACTAGAATAAGCATGATTATCTGGTTGAAATTGGAGAGGTGTCCCAACTGTGTCATGACCTTGTGTCCATGCCTACTACAAACAGCTATATAAGCACCTACATAGCTGTATGGCCTCAGTAATACCTGACTTGTAAAACCTGCCTCCACCAAGGTGGAGTAATCCCCTATGGTGGACAGCAGCAATACAGAAACCATGTGATTGGTCACTATATTGGCTGTATAAGGACAAGTAGGAGCAGGCACCAACCTGGAAGCAGGTCAACCTTTGTCTGAACAAGCATATAAAGTCACAGGTGTCTCACTGTAAGGCTACCTGTAGGCAAAATTGGACACATCCACCAAGGCCCACCACAAGGCTGTTGTGACATACGTCTTCCATCTGAGAGGCAACAGCCCAACCCACCCTGTACTGGTGGTCAATCAGACCACATACACACACAGCATAGCTATAGCCATCCTGCTGCAGACAAGTTAAGGGAAACATCACCCCCCCTGTCCCACCATGAGTATAGGTGCATATGCACAGCACCCGCACCCCTCCCCTCATCATCAGAAAGCAGGTACATAATGCCTACTCAAAGGTAACAAAATAAGTCTCCATGGGACTTGATAACATCCCTGTCTGCATCCTACATGAACTCAGACATATGGTCCCTGCTCCATTACACACTATACTCAAGCAAAGCCTGAGCACCATTGACATCCCATCTGCAAGGAAGATGGCCACTGTCATCCCTTTACACAAAGGTGAAAGATGAATGTTGGATTAGACAATGTACTGGCTCTCATTGGGGGGAGCATGACACATCAGGACCACGAGTGCAAGGCAAGCTCATACTGTGCTGATAGATGACAGGGGTATAGTGTGGTCATACATGGCGGCTAACGAGAAACAATGTTGATGTTTTGGTTCTGTAAAGAATGTTGACCAATGTCTGAGGTCCTGTAATGTGTTTCCCTGTTTATGTCTTTCAGGTAACATGCCACGTGTCCATCAGCCCCAGTATTCTGTAGCTGAAAATGAGGCTATTATTAACCTTATCATCCGGCACCATGGTATGATGTTTGGCCATAGGCAACAGGATGTCTAGAAGCGGACTGCCCTGTAGGACGAGGTGATCCACAGTGTGAACAACATTGGCCACTATGGCCATGCATAAAATCAGGTCAGGTATTGTGCGACTGATCTGATATGTCATGCCCGGCAAAGAGCTGCTGCTGTAGCCAGGGACCATAATGCTACAGGTGGAGGTCCTGCCACACAGGCCCCACTTATGTCAACAAAGGAGCTCCTTACCAATCTTGTGATAGCCCCCACACACACCAGCCAACACAAGAAACACAAGTTGTGGAGGTGGGTGGCACCCAGGCATCAGGCATGGAACATCCAGGTAAGGCCACAATGCACATCCATTGAATCATGTAGCAGTTATACTGGCTTCTGCAGAGTATCTAGATGCATATGTGAGGTCAAACTGCATTTGTGGGTGGGGTTTAGTAATGCACACAAGTGCACATCTGTGGTGAAGGATAGCAAATTGTGTACTATCAGGGCTTGTACTGTACATGTGCAGAAAAGTAGCATTCATCTTGTACCAGTGTTAAATCTGAGTCTGCTGACAATACCTCACCCTCCCCACAACTACCTAGGTACCACTGGTCTGGATGTGGGACAGCAGCCTGAAGCCGGTGATTATGGGATTGTCCTGTTGTGGCTCACTAGTACCCCAGGCATGTTAAGGTATGCATTTTTCCATGCACACAACTGTTACTCTCAACCATATTGCATTATATGCATGTTCACTTGTGGTGGGGTTAACTGCATAGCATCACAGTGGTCATCACAGGGGCCTATTTGCAGGAGATGTACCATATCTGTAGCATACCTCACTGTGACACCTGTACCCTGGCCTAGCAATCAAGGATCCTCAATCCTCACCACTAACACCAGACAGGGCATCTCATATATGAAGGAAAGGATAACAAATACACACAGTAAAGTGCAATTTCCCTTAAGAACACACAGAGATCACAGTCAGTCTGGGACTGGTTGCTCCCTTGCTCTCCAGGTCCCCGATAAGATTCCCCACTGGCACAGCTATAGCATCCAGATCTCAGCCTAGCTGGATAAGTTAAAACCTCCAGCACCCACTCTGTCCAACCAGTGCTTCGTGTCCCTACCTAAAGTAGCTGACACACACACACACTTTGAGATAAGAGTTTATACAACCATGCAGACACTCCTGGGAAAGGCTGGTACAGGTTCTCAAGATGTGTCCCTATTACCCAGACTATACAGTAGTACCACCTGCCACCTCCCAGCTAATATTTATCAGCTACTCAAAGGCCCTTAAAAGGGTGTCCAAGTATTACTGTGCAATATTATTATCAACTTGTAGTATAACTAAACAGTCAGCGCTTATTAGAGTGACTTGGTACAGTAATCACTATAAATATGCAAAGTACTCTAGAGCTTAAATTATCTCTCCACAAAACAGCCACAGTTGAAAGGTTTTAAAATATTTAATAATAAATAATAAAAACACAAGGCAATACTTTTTACTGAACAGTGCTAGTCAAGAGTTCAGAGATCACAGAGAAATATTTCAAATAATTCAGTAGTACAGGTCTGACATCACAGAAAAACACTTAGTCCAATCTTTCTAGTTCCTAGCTATTTCTAAAAGAAAACACAAGGCTAAGATAAACTTACATAAGAAAACCGGCAGAGTGCTGATGAGTTGGATGGTAGAGACAAAATGCTTATCCATCTTTGGTTCTCTCTGTTTAAATTGAAATTGCAGTTCTGATTCACATTACATCATTCTTCACACTTTCCTGGTGTTCCCAGGCTACACATTACATCATTCTTTACACTTCCCTGGGTTTCCAGGCTAACAGAACCACATTTACATTATTAACATCTCTTTTTGTTATCTTGCAGCTGGTCAGGAAGCAGAGCAATAAAAATACATTTGCATGTTTAAATCTAGTAATTTAACTTTTGGTTAAAACAATATAAATAATTTATTCATCTAGACCCTTCAGCACCACTGTCTACATCAAAGGGTCACCACATGCTTTACTTTGGTCAGTAGAGAGCACTGTTGTTTATTTTTTTTTCAGTTCCACATCTAACAGCATTTTTTTTCCATTTAAGACAACAAGCCTGTGTCTTACATTGATATTTACAAATTATAAAATTATCTATAAAATTCTCTCTGGCTAGGCTGGCAGCCTTCACCCCCCCCCACCAGAGAACTCAAGCTAGTTTTTCCAGTGACCCTTGAGAAATGCTGCTTGAGAGGGTTAGGTCTGAGTGTACCTTACTCCATTCCCTGTCTTGAGAGCCCATCTGCATTGGCATTGCTAACCCCACTGTGGTGCTGCACTGACATATCATAAACTTGCAACCTCAGGCTCCATCTTAGCAATTTGGAATTTTGCTGTGTCGCTCTGTTTAACAATGTTAGGGGGTTGAGATTTGTCATAACAGTGAATTTCCTTCCATATAGATAAGGCTGAAGTTTCTGCAGTGCCCACACTATGGTTAGACATTCCTTTTAACAGCTGCAGAGCATTAATCCCTGGGTTGGAGCCTATGACTGAGATAAACCACTGGGTGCTCTTTTTCCTCTGAAGAAATCTGGCTAAGTACAACCCCCAACCCATGGTTTGAAGCATCCGCCTGCACAACAAATTATTTCCTGTAATCTGGACTGGCTAACACAGGGGGTCCTCCCAAGGCTTCTTTAAGCTTCTGGAATGCCTGCTCACATGCTGGGTTCCACACTACCTTATCTGGCCTGTTCTTCCTTGTCAGGTCTGTGAGGGGAGCAGCTATGGTACTATAACTGGGGACAAACTTTGTGTAGTACTCTGCTGTCCCTAAAACTTCCCTCACCTGCATTTTAGTAACATGCACAGGCCATGCTTGAGTGGCTTCCACTTTGGCAGGTTCTGGCCTTTTCTTATCACTCCCCACTCTATGTCCTAGGTAGGAGATGCCTGCCATACCCACCTGACGTTTGCTTGGCTTAATGGTCAACCCTCCCCTCTGTAGTCTTCCCAGCACCTCCCTGACATGCTGAAGGTGCTCTGGCCAGTAATGGCTGTAGATGGCAATATCATTTAGTTAGGCAAGGACAAACCCTCCTGCTCCTGCCAGGATATGATCTACCATCTTTTGTAAAGTTGCTGGGGCATTCTTCATCCCAAAGGGCATCTTTGTGAACTCATACAAGCCAGAAGGAGTCACAAAGGCTGACTTCTCTTTAGCACTGGGAGTCAAGGGCACCTGCCAGTAACCCTTGGTAAGATCAATGGTTGTAAGATACTTAGCCCCACCCAACTGCACTAGGGCCTCATCTGTCCTAGGCAAGGGGTAAGCATCCGACTCTGTGTGACTAATTTCCTATAGTCCACACTTAACCTGGTGCTGCCATCCTTCTTTGGCACCAGCACCACTGGGAAGGCCCAGGGATGGCTGGACTCTTGAATCACCCCTAGTTCCAACATCTCCTGTACCTCCTTCCTCAGAGTCTGTTTGACTCTCTCAGGCTCTCTACAAGGGGCCTGCCTAGTAGGCCTTTGGGGTCATGTGTCCACCTGGTGCTGCCCCAGGTGGATGCACCCTGGTTTGCCAGTGAACATGTCCCCAAATTCCTGCAACACTGCTTAGATTTCTTGAACCTGGGTAGGAGATAGCTGCTGGAACCTTGATACCCCTTCCATTGAGGTGTCAGCCCGAGCCTCACTGACGAGATCAGCCCCCAGATCTCCCTCAGACTCCTCCTGCAATCCACTGCAAATGCTCAGCACAAGGGCCTCTCTATCATGGTAAGGTTTCATGCTAACATGGTTCAATTTGTGCCCCTGCCATCTGCCTAGCAGTTCCACCATGTAGTTAACATCACTTAACTTTCTTGCCACCTTGTAGGGTCCCTCCCAAGCTGTTTGCAACTTGTTGTGTCTGATAGGAATGAGAACCATTACCTGCTGCCACACAGCTTACTCTCTAGCTGGAGCATTCCTGTCATACCACACTGTTTTCTGTTGTTGGGCTTCTGCTAGGTTCTCCTGGGCCAAGCCCATTAGTTCCCTGAGCCTTGTCCTGAAATTTAGGATGCATGCTATAACAGACTCTTTGTGAGACTCACACTCACCTTCCCACTCATCTCAAATTAAATCTAGAGGTCCCCTCATCCCTATGCACATACAGCAACTCAAAGGGTGAAAAAAACCTGTGGATTCCTGGGGAACATCTCTGTAAGCTAACAACAGATGGGGAAAATATTTGTCCCACTCCCTCTTAAACTGATTTGCAAATGTCCATAGCATGGACTTGATTGTAGAGATTAACATCTCAACAAGACCATTAGTCTGGGGATGGTAGGGGTGGTCTTCATGTGCTTCACCCCACAGGACTTCCACAGACAAGCCAGCAGGTCTCACATGAAATTGGCACCTCTGTCAGTAAGTCTTTCTTTTGGGAAACCTACCCTGCTGAAAATTTCTAGCAAAGCATTTGCCACCTTATCTGCCTCAATGGAGGACAAAGCCACTGCCTCAGGGCATTGTGAAGCATAATCCACTACCACTAGGATATACATTTTCCCTGTGGAACATGGGGTACTCAGAGGACCCACAATATCCATAGCTACCCTCTGAAATGGCTCTTCAATCAAAGGCATCAAATGAGCTCTCACCTTGTCTCCTGCCTTGCCTATCTTTTGGCATTGCTCACAGGTCCTGCAGTGCCCTGTTAGATCTCTGGAAATTCCAGGCCAATAGAAGTCATGCATAATATGCCTCTTTGTATGTTTTATGCTCATATGATCTGCAAAGGGAACATCATGAACTATGGCTAGAAGCACCAGGCAGTAGGCTCTAGGCACTACCAACTGCTGTACTCTCTCATAGGTTCATAGGTTCATACTAGGCTACCTGCCCTAGGGCATTTATAAGCCTAGCCAGAGTGTGTGTGGCTTTCACCACCCCTTAGGATGAGAATACTATACCCATTAGTTTGCTGTGCCTCTGTCCAGCAGTGACACAGAGATGATTCCCGGGGTAAACCTACGATCTCCCATCCACTCGTCAAGATTTCTCTTGAACAGAGTCAGTGAGGGGCTCTGCCTCACATGGACTGGGATTCTGTTCCATAGTGTAGGGAGTCTCTGGGTGATGAATCTGTCCCTCCAGCACGTCCTATTTATATCCGTGTTGAGGTTTAAGTCTCTTGCTCTCGTGGCTCTGGTGGATTTGGATTTTTTGAGGTGGAGCATGTCCGTTAATTCCGGGTTGGACATGGCCTTGTATGTCAGGCACAGATCACCTCTGAGCAGACGGTATGCGACTGAATAGAGCTGTAGTTTCTTCAGTCAGGCATCGTATGACATATGTTTGAGCCCCTTTATCCTTTTGGTGAGGAACTTTTGGGGTCTTTCCAACTGCTGCAGGTGTCGGGTAAGGTCCATTCCGAATGGGGAGTTGTACTCAATCATTGGTCTGATAAGTGAAGAGTACAGGGGTACAATGACCTCTCCTGATCTGGATGTGAATCCCTTCATGATCAGGTGGGCAATGTAGAAGGTCTTCCTAACCACTTTGGCAATGTGAGTGTCTAAAGAGAGGTTACTGTCAACTTGGGTCACCAGGTCCCTGATAACTTCTTCCGTGTTTAATGGATTACCACCTATGTGGTAATTAGGGGTTACCTTGTTTTTCCCAAAGGGTATGACTATACATTTTTTGGCATTTAGCTTAAGGCCATGGCTCTGGCACCAGTTATCCATTTCTATGAGACCTCTCTGGAGGATGTCTGTGTCTGATGGAGTGTCAATTATGGTGCCCAGTTTGCAGTCATCTGCAAATTTTGTCAGCCACAAATCCCCTATGTTTGCCTGCACTTCAGAAAAATAAATGCCGAACAAGAGGGGGCCCAGGACTGAGCCCTGTGGGACACCACTCATGACCAGCTTAGAGTCTGACATGGCACCAGCAACTCTAACCCTGTGGGTTCTGTCCTTGAGCCAGTTTGCAACCCATCTTGTGACATATGGGTTTACATCTAAGCTGGTGAGCTTTTCTATGATGCCCGAGTGGGGTATTGTGTCGAACGCTTTTGCTAGGTCAAGGTAGGCTGTGTGAACTGCCTTACCCTCATCAATGGCCTTAGTGACTGTTTTGAAAAAGTCGACCAAGTTCAAGAGGCAGGATCTGCCCTTGACAAAGCCAAATTAGGTAGGATCCAGTGTCTGTAGGTCCCCAATGTCTTTCTTTATGAGTTCCATTATGATCCTCTCCATAGCTTTGCAGACAAGGCTCGTCAAGCTTATGGGGCGGTAATTTCCAGGGTCCGTAGAAGCACCGCCTTTGTGGAGTGGGACCACAGTTGCCGTACGCCATTCTTTGGGTACATATCCTGTAGTAAGGCTAAGATTAAACAGCAGCCTTATGTGTGGGTTTAGTTCCTCATTGAGTTCGTGTAGCACATAGCCGGGGACACCATCCGGTCCCATTGATGCTGTGTTTTTTGCTTTAGAGAGAGCAGCTCTCACCTGGGCATCTGAGATGTTTGGGAGGCTAGACTCTGGTGGGATAGATATTTCTCCTTTTGGGGGGGGAGGGGAGAAATTTGCACTGAACCTGTCTGCCAGTATGTTGGCAATGTCTGTGGGTTCAGTGATTTTTGTATCATTTTGGACTAATTCTGAGCATATCTGGGAGTTTCCACCCAGGTTTCTAACATAGCTAAAGAAGGCCTTATGACTGTCTTTTGTGTCATTAGCAATTTTTCTCTCAAAGTTGGCCTTGGATGGTTTTATGAGTGATCGTAGTTTTTTGCTAGTATTGATCAGAGATGCCTTCCCTTTTAGGGATTTTGCTCTGTCATGTAGTAGCTTTCTCCTCTTGTTGTAGAGTTTGTTTATGGCTGGGGTCCACCAGACCGGGCGCCTGCCTTTGGTGGAAAGGGTCTTGATTTTATTAGGGATTGCTTGATCCATACATTCCTGGAGGTGCTCGTAGAAGGCATTTGTAAGGGTTTCAGCAGCGTGGGTTGTGGTTTCCACTGGCTCGGGGGCTTTGAAGGATACCACTCCAGTCTTAAGAAGTGTGAAGTTTGCTTTTGAGAAGTTCTTCACTGTGGTCTTTTTTGCTGGGGTTGGGGGCGGGATGTGGATCTCCAATGAGATTAATTTGTGGTCTGATCTCACCAATGAGGGATATACCTCCGGTGTGGAGCATTTTGTCCCCATGTTTGTGATGATCAGGTCTAGTATATTTTCTCCTCTTGTGGGAATGGTGACTAGTTGTTCCATAGCATTTGAGTTTATGAACTCCAGGAACCTTTGGGCTAGGGTGTTGGGGCTTGAGTAATGTTCCCAGTCTATGTTTGGGTAGTTGAAGTCACCCAATATGATGGTGTTTGGAGAGACATTCATACTCTCCAGTGTCTTCAGGAAGGCTGTGTGGGTTTCCTGAGTTTGAGAAGGTGGTCTGTAGCATGCTACAAACTGTAGGGCAGTTTTACCTATGGTTAATTGCACCTGGATGGTCTCCGATGCTTCGTGCATTGCCACTAACCTGGAGGTGTGGGTATCCTTTATGAATATGTATACTCCCCCTCCTTTTGTGGTTCGGTCCGGATTTTGGGGCCGGAACGCATGATATGAGGTATAACCTGATAGTGCTGGGGTGCTCTCAGGAGCCTTGAACCAGGTTTCAGTCACAGCACAGACATCGATGTTCTCCATACTGAGGAGGGCTTCGAGGGCATGCATCTTGAGGTTTAGACTTCTGGCATTGAGCAGTATTACCCTTAGTTTTTCTCCATTTTTGTTTTCTAGGGCGGTAGGTTTATCATTTGAGCCTTGCCTAAAAAAGGCACTATGGGGGTGGCAAGAGCCTTTGCCAATATCTGGAAGCCCAGGGGTGACAGGTGCAAGCCATCCCTTGCGAAGCAGCGTGGCTTGTCAAGCATGTCATCCCAGACAGACATTGGATCCCCTTAGAATGACACCAGTAATTAAGCCAATTATTAAAGCTGATCATTTTGTCTCTGTATTGTGGCATCATTCTTGGTGAGGGTAGGATACTGCTCAGGGTCAGGGTCATACCGGCCTGGGCTACATAATCTGAGAGCTCCTCTATGTCTCTTTTCATGTAGTCCAGGGAGGTACGTCTCAGGTCGTTCACACCGGCATGGACAATGACTGAGTCATACTTGTACTTGCTGTGGAGTGACCTGAGTGCTTGTGTTATGTGGCGGATTCTAGCGCCTGACAGGCAGCTTACTGTGATCTTTTCCTTGTTCAGTCTGGTGAGTGGGACGTCAGTGTGTCTGACTATGGAGTCACCTATAGCAAGCGTGTCTGGCATTGTGTTTGGCCTTAAGGGCTGTGACTGTTTAGCACACTGACTTTGAGAACTATGTGTTGCATGTCTTATGTCTTGAGGTGGCAGTTGCTTGGGTGTCTGCTTTGGAGGCCTCTGTAGTTTTGGTAGATTTTTGATCAGTGCCTCCGAGTATGTCTTTGTGTGTTTATGTGTTTGTTTTGCAGTTGTGATAGTTCTATGTGAAACTGGGTTTGTGGTGTGCGTGGTTTCCTTCTCCTCCTGTCTGGTCTTGCCAGTCCTGAGTTGAGAGAGCTCAGCCTCCAGTTTGGCTATATAGTTGCATCTCTCACATGTATTTGTGTTTTGTGGGAGAAGGAGTGGGTTGTCTGTGTACATGAGGCAATTGTAACATTGCCTCAAGATGCCCAGATTCACCAGCTGAACAGGAGAGGACGCTAGCAACTGACCCTTCGACATGCTAGAAAAAGTGAAAAAGTTTGCTGTGTAACTGAGTCAAAAGGGACCTATATGGAAATGGGTACTCAAGGGGATTCAAGGCTAATGTAGTACTTTGTTTAGTATAGAAGTACTTTACCTATATAAAAATGCTTTAGGAGCAAGTGCTGAGCTTTTGAGATAGAGAATAGACTGTTTAGATTGCAAGTAGAGAAGTTCTAAGGGAAAAATTGAAGAGCAGACTTTACAGAGCCAGAAATAGTTTAACCTTGTTTAACTGGCGCTGCCCGATGGTGCTCTATGGGCAACTCCGCGCTAAATCACGCAAAAGCACGCTAAAGCGGGCTTTATAGCAGGGGGTTGAAAAGAGCTAGGAATTGACCCAAAATGGCCAATAGACTACAAGTTTCTGGCTGGAACCACTGCTCTAGGGACAAATAGGCTGCTCAGTGCTCCCCACTCCCACTGGTGAACAAAGAAGCTTCCCTTTATCCAAATAAGGATATGGAATAGCACAGGAACCAAGCCAAAGCCCAGAGATCAGCAAAGTCTGAAGACTGGACTATTCTAGTTCAGTAAGGCGGGAAAACAAGATTTTTTTTTTTTTTTTTTTTTTGCAGAAAACAGAGGAAAAACAGACAGTAAATGCTATAAATGCTTTTAAACGGCTAGCGCACTTGAGTGTGTTAGCCTACAGGTAAAATTAAGCAACAAATAACTTTTTTAAAAGTGCAAAACAGTTAATCAACACAAAAACAGTTTAAATAGATTGCAGAGCTGTATAAACAGGCAAAAATGCAGTCGCTAAGCAGTAAATAATCAGAAAGCCAGAAAAAAATACTTAAATCAGGAAAAAGTCACTCTTTTGCTCTCTGCTGCTTGTAGAACTCTGCAGGACACCACGAGGAGCTGTGCTGAGTTGAATACAAGCGAAAAAGCGCGCTAAAGCGGGCTTTATTACAGGGGGCTGAAAAGAGCTAGGAATTGACCCAAAATGACCAATAGACTACAAGTTTCTGGCTGGAACCACTCCTCTAGGGACAAATAGGCTGCTCAGTGCTCCCCACTCCCACTGGTGAACAAAGACGCTTCCTTTTATCCAAATAAGGATATGGAATAGCACAGGAACCAAGACAAAGCCCAGAGATCAGTAAACTCTGAAGACTGGACTATTCTAGTTCAGTAAGGCGGGAAAACAAGATTTTTTTTTTTTTTTCTTTTTTGCAGAAAACAGAGGAAAAACAGACAGTAAATGCTATAAATGCTTTTAAACGGCTAGCACACTTTAGTGTGTTAGCCTACAGGTAAAATTAAGCAACAAATAACTTTTTAAAAGTACAAAACAGTTAATCAACACAAAAACAGTTTAAATATAATGCAGAGCTGTATAAACAGGCGAAGATGCAGTCGCTAAGCAGTAAATAATCAAAAAGCCAGAAAAAATACTTAAATCAGGAAAAAGTCACTCTTTTGCTCTCTGCTGCTTGTAGAACTCTGCAGGACACCACGAGGAGCGGTGCTGAGTTGAATACAAGTGAAAAAGCGCTCTAAAGCGGGCTTTATTACAGGGGGCTGAAAAGAGCTAGGAATTGACCCAAAATGGCCAATAGACTACAAGTTTCTGGCTGGAACCACTCCTCTAGAGACAAATAGGCTGCTCAGTGCTCCCCACTCCCTCTGGTGAACAAAGACGCTTCCTTTTATCCAAATAAGGATATGGAATAGCACAGGAACCAAGACAAAGCCCAGAGATCAGCAAACTCTGAAGACTGGACTATTCTAGTTCAGTAAGGTGGGAAAACAAGATTTTTTTTTGCAGAAAACAGAGGAAAAACAGACAGTAAATGCTATAAATGCTTTTAAATGGCTAGCGCTACCAGACCCACACACTTGTCTCCTAGCCTGACTGCATGTAACTGCATAAGCAGATGGTACTGCCTCATCCAAATCCTTCCCTATCAGGACATCTGCAGGATGGTAGTTTGGTACCCCTGCTGTCTCAAGACAACCTACTATTGGCATTTTGTCTTTCCAACTTATTGGCTCTTTCACCTTTTGTTCCCCACCTTGCTTCTGTGGACATCTGGTTGCATTCAAATCATTTAACCCTTTAACTCCTGGAAGTGTACCTGGAATAGTGGCTTCCCCTGCTACTGGCAGATTCTGTTGGGGCAGTCAATGCTGCCCACCATGGGTTCCTTTAAACCCATGAGCAGTACTGGGGGTACCCTTCCTGTGCAAGGCTGCCCTGCATGCCAGGTATAGGACTCCCTTCTTCCCCATAGTATCTGAAGTAGCACATTGTCTATCAGCTAGCCAGATCCTCATGTCCTCAGGCAAAGTGCTAAGAGCTTGTTCCCTCACCAAAAGGTCTGCCAGCACTTCAGAATTGGTGACCTGACATCCATTCACCCACCTATGGCAATATGTGCTCAGTTCAGCAACATATTCACACACACTTTCATCTGCCTTGCGTCTATGCTCACAAAACTTTTTCTTATACGTTTCAGGTGTTAGCTTAAAAAACTTTAATAGAAAATGTTTTACAGCAGTATAATCAAAACATGCAAAGTCAGACATTTTAGACAATACAGTTAGAGCTTTACCATGGAGTAAGGGGATCAGGAACCGTACCCAGAGCCTTTGGTCAACACTATACTGTTTGCATACCCTCTCGAGCATATGAATGAAACTATCAACATTATCCCCCTCTTTAAACTGCAGAAGAAATTTACTGACCTGTTGTGCTTCTAGGGTCCCTTCCCCATTACCTCCAAGACTGGCGAAGAGTCAGCATTTCTCTCTCATACTTCCTCTGCCTCTCCTTTTCCTCAGCTTCTATATCCAAATGCCTGGCCTCCAACTCAAGTCTCTTTAGCTCCAGATGGATTTTTAAGTCCTCTGCAGAAAGGTTGAGCTGTCCATTCTCCAAGGGTATTATATCTCTTCTGCCAGTCTGATTGTCCTCCTGGTTGCTGTTTTCTGATGCAGCTGTAACCAAGGCTGCAATCAGGTTTGCCTTAGTCAGGTTCCCATGCACCAGTCCCCTAGACTGGCATATCTCAGCCAGCTGGCTGTCAGCTTTCCATACTCATCTTCTGACATGCTGCCTGCTCACCTTAACTAACTAAGCTAACAAAAGAAATAAAACAATTGTGATCTAAACTCTGTGGCTGATTTAGAGTACAAAACAGCTTCAAAGCTACAGGAATTTACTCTATCCATACCACTACAAGCCAGTTAGTATTTGCCAACTAATTAATATGTGATGTGGATATCCCACCGATGCCAAACAATTAGTATGTGGTGTGGGTATCCCACCACTGCCAAACAATTAATATGTGACACCTGTGCCCTGGCCCAGCAATCAAAGAGTCTCAATCCTCACCACTTACACTATAGATGGCATCTCATATATGAAGGAAAGGATAGCATATACGCACAGTAAAGTGCAATTTCCCTTAAGAGCACACAGAGATCACAGTTAGTCTGGGGCTGGTCACTCCCTTGCTCTCCAGGTCCCCAGTAAGACCCCCCATTGGCACAGCTATAGGGTCCAGATCTCAGCCTAGCTGAGCAAGCTAAAACCTCCAGCACCCTCTCTGTCCAACCAATGCTTCGTGTCCCTTCCCAAGTTGCTAACACACACACACTTTGAGATAAGAGTTTATACAACCACACATACACTCCTGGGAAAGGCTGGCATAGATTCTCCAGCTGTGCCCCTATTACCCAGACTATACAGTAGTACCAAATGCCACCACCCAGCTAATATTTATCAGCTACTCATATGCCCTTAAAAGGGTGTCCAATTATTTCTGTGCAATATTATTATCCCATTGGTAGTATAACTAAACAGTCAAGGCTTATTAGAGTGACTTGGTAAAGTAATCACTATAAATATGCAATGTACTCTAGAGCTTAAATTATCTCTACACAAAACAGCCACAATTGAAAGGTTTTAAAATATTTAATAATAAATAATAAAAACACAAAACAATACTTCTTACTACACAGTGCTAGTCAAGAGTTCAGAGATCGCAGATAAATACTTAAAATAATTCAGTAGTACAGTTCTGACATCACAGAAAAACACTTATTGTAATCTTTCTAGTTCCTAGCTATTTCTAAAAGAAAACACAAGTCTAAGATAAACTTACATAAGAAAACAGCAGAGTGCTGATGAGTTGGATGGTCAAGACAAAAATGCTTATCCGTCTCTGTTTCTCTCTGTTTAAATTGAAATTGCAGTTCTGATTCACATTACATCATTCTTCACACTTTCCTGGGGTTCCCAGGCTACACATTGCATCATTCTTTACACTTCCCTGTGTTTCCAGGTTAACAGAACAACATTTACATTCTTAACATCTCCTTTTGTTATCTTGCAGCTGGTCAGGAAGCAGAGCAATAAAATACATTTGCATGTTTAAATCTAGCAATTTAACTCTTGGTTAAAACAATAGGAATAATTTCTTCATCTAGACCCTTCGGCACCACTGTCTACATCAAAGGGTCACCACATGCTTTACTTTGGTCAGTAGAGAGCACTGTTGTTTCATTTTTTTCAATTCCACAACTAACAGCAGTTTTTTTTCCATTTAAGACAACAAGCCTGTGTCTTACATTGATATTTACAAATGATAGAATTATCTATAAAATTCTCCCTGGCAAGGCTGGCAGCCTTAACACTCACAACCTGTCATTGCAAGAAATCTGGACAAAGATTGACAAAATGGAGGGACAAAGGCCTAAAACTAGGGACATATTTTAAAAATTACTCTTATACAGTGCATATGAAAGGTGTACACACCCCTGTTAAAATTCAGGTATTGTCATATACAAAACTGAGACCACTATAAAACATTTCCAAACTCCTCCAACCTTTAATGTGACCTATAATCTGTACAATTCAATTGTAAAATAAACAGATTTGTTAGTGGAAAAATTATGACAAATAAAAACATACAGTATGCTAGATGCATAAGTCTGCACAGGCTGAAGCTAATACTGTGTTACAGCATCTTTTAGGTTCATAGGTGTATTAATGGCCCTGGGGCCTTTACAGCCTAGCCCATAGGATTACCCTGGCATCGTGCCACCTGACCTTAGTTCCCAGTGCCTCTGTCAAGTAAAGCCACTGGAGTGATCACCGGGGTGAATTTTTATTTCCCATCCACGCATCAAGATTTCTCTTAACGAGGGCCAGTGAGGTGCTCTGCTTTACATGTATGGGAAGTCTATTCCATAGCATGGGTAGTCTCTGGGTTATGAACCTGTCCCTCCAGCATGTTCTGTTGACTGTGGTAATGAGGTTGAGGTCTCTGGAGAATGTGGTGTGGAGGGATTGGTATTTCTTTAGATGTAGCATTTCTAACAGAGTTGGGTTAGACAAGGCTTTGTACATCAAGCAGAGATTGCCTCTAAGTAGGCGATATGAGACAGAGAATAGTGGCAATGTTTTTAGTCTGTCCATATAGGACAAGTGTTTAAGGCCTAGGATCCTCTGTGTGAGGTATTTTTGTGGCCTCTCCAGTTGTTGCAGGTGTTTAGCGAGGTACATGCCAAATGGGGCATTGTATTTAAGGACTGGCCTAATGAGGGAAGAGTAGATGGAGACAATGACCTCTTTCTTCCTGGATGCAAAACCCTTAGTTATGAGATGTGCCATATAGAAGGACTTTCTGACCACAGTGGCAATGAGGTGGTTAAAAGAGAGGTTGCTGTCAACTTGTGTTCCTAGATTTCTTAATACCCCTTCACTGTTCAGTGGACTACCATCAATGTGGTAATTCATGGGAACTGGGTTTTCCCAAAGGGAATGACAACACATTTTTTTGGCATTGAGCTTAAGGCTATGGTTCTGACACCAGTCGTTGGTCTCAGTGAGGCCTTTCTGTAGGATGTCAACATCACTCGGGGAGTTAATAATAACTCCCAACTTGCAATTTTCTGTGACCTTTGTCAGCCAGAGTCCCTGTATGTTGGCGTGGACTTCAGATAAGTAAATACCAAACAGGAGAGGACCCAGGACTGAACCCTGTGGGGCTCCACTCATGAATGGTTTGCAGTCCTGCTTTGAGTCAACTACTTTCACACTGTGAGTTCTATCTGTGAGCCAGTTTGCAACCCACCTAGTGATATAGGGGTTGATGCCTAGCTTAGTGAGTTTTTCTATGATTCCTGAGTGGGGAATAGTATCAAAGGCCCTGGCCATATCAAGGTAGGCTGTATGAACCACCTTGCCTTCATCCACAGCTCTGGTGACTGACTCAAAGAAGTTGACCAAGTTGAGCAGGCATGATCTACCCTTCACAAAACCAAACTTTGTGGGACCCAGAATTTGGAGATTCCCTATATCCTTGTTTATTAGGTCCATGATGATGCATTCCATAATTTTGCATATCAGATTCATCAGGCTAATGGGGTGATAGTTCCCAGGGTCTGTAGTCACTCCTCCTTTGTGGAGAGGGATAACTCTAGCAGTGCACCATTCGATAGCGACAAAGCCTGAGGTGAGGCTGTGATTGAACAGGGCACACAGGTGAAGTGCCAGTTCATGTAGAACACAGCCAAGGATATTTACAGGTCCCATAGAAGCTGTATTCTTGGCATTGGACAGTGCTATTTTAACCTGTGCAGCAGTAATAGTGAGTGCCTGGCAATCTACTGGCATTGTGACTGGTCCTTTGGGGGGAGACAGGGGTAAAGTTGGCACCGAATCTGTCAGCCAGTATATTGGCAGTACCTGTTGGCTCGGTATAGGAGGTACCATTGTGCAATAGCTCAGAGCAAATCTGGGTATTGCCGTGGAGAATATTTACATAACTATAGAAGGCCTTGTGGTTCTCTTTACTATCTGCTGCAATTCTGTTTTCAAAGCTAGCTTTAGAGGATTTGATGAGGGATCTCAACTTTTTCTTGAGGCTGGTAATGGACTTGGATTTCACCTTATTCTGCCTCAGTTTCCTCCTTCTGTTGTAGAGTTTGTTTATAGCAGGAGACCACCTTCCTTTGTTTGGAGGAGAGCGTCTTGGTTCTGTTAGGTATGGTGAGATACAAGCATTTGTGTACATGTTCGTACAGTGCATTGGTGTATGATTTGGTGGTCATGCAACTGATCTCCATTTGCATGGGTGCTCTGAAGTTAGCCACCTCTGTTTTTAGGAGCCCAAAGTTAACTTTGGAGAAATTTTTCATGGTGGTTACCTTTCCGGGGGGGGTTTGTGGATTTCCAAGGTGATTAGTTTGTGGTCGGATCTATCCAGGGAGGAGATGACTATTGGTGTAGAGCAACGGTCACCCATGTTACTAATGACCAGGCCAAGGATGATGATACCTGTAGTGGGGGTAGGAACTAGCTGGTCCAGGGCATTGAAATTTATGAATTCCAGGAAACATTGGGCAAGTGTATTGGTACATGAATAGTTTTCCTAGTTAATGGAGGGGTAGTTGAAGTCATCCAGTATAAGAGTGTTAGGTTGGACCCTAATATTCTCCAGGGTGCTTAGGAACGTGAAGTGTGGGTCTTGGGATATGGTTGGTGACCTATAGCAGGCTACAACCTGAATCACTGTCTTACCCAACATTAGCTGCACCTGAAGTATCTCAGATGCATTATGCTGGGCTGCCAGCCTGGTGGTGTGCACATCCTTTATGAATATGGAAACACCACCGCATTTGGAGCTTTGGTTCAGGGCCAGAAGGTATGGAATGAGTTACAGCCTGGTAGTGCAGGCATGCTTTCTGCTGCCTTGAACCAGGTCTCTGTTATGGAACAAATGTCAATTTTCTCCATTACAAGGAGTGCTTTGAGTGAGTGCATTTTGAGATTTAGACTTCTGGCGTTGAGCAGCATGACCCTCAGATTGCATTTGTTTGTAGCTGTTACAGTGGTAATTTGGTCTTTAGAACACCACCTAAAAAGGCACTATAGGGGTGGCAAGAGCCTTGCCCAGTATCCAGAAGCCCAGCAGTGACAGATGCAGGCCATCTCTGGCAAGGCAATGAGGTGTGTCAATCATGTCATCCCAGGCAGACAGGTACTAGATCCGCTGAGAATAACACCAGAAACTTAGCCAATTGTTGAAATCAATCTTTTTCTGCTTGTACTGTGGTATCATTCTGGGTGATGGTAGGATTCTGCTCAGGGCTAGGGCCATACCCACCTAGGCTACATAATCTGAGAGCTCCTCCATGTCTCTTTTCATGTAGTCCAGGGAGGCACATCTCAGGTCATTCACACCAGCATGTACAATGACAGAGCCATATTTGTACCTGCTGTTGAGGGACCTGAGTGCGTGCATTATGTGGTGGATCCTGGCACCTGACAGGCAGCTGACTGTTACTTTCTCTTTATTCAGCCTAGTAAGTGGGACATTACTATGCCTCACTATCGAGTCACCTGTGACTAGTGTGTTGGGCATGCTGTTTTGCCTTAGGGGCTTTGATTGAGTGGCATGCTGTTTAGGAGAGTTATGTGTCTCATGATTAGTGTTGTGTTGTGGTCAAGTGCATTTCTGCCTTGGAGGTCTCTGCTATTTGGGTAGATTTTTATTGAGAGCCTCCATGAAGGTGGGTGTGCAGTTTGTGTTTTTATGTGAAGGCAGTGCTGGTGTGTGTGCTGGAGTGCTATGTGTTCCATGTGGTGTGGTGCAAGTGTTGACCATCTCCTCTTGACCAGCTATTTTGGTCCTGGCTGGAGAGTGCATGGTTTCCAGTTTGGCTATATAAGTGCATCTCTTGCAAGTCTGAGTGTTGGGAGGTAATAGGTGAGGGTTGTCAGTGTACATGAGGAAGTTGCTACATTGCCTACAGATGCTGTAGTTCACCAGGTTAATAGGAGAATGCACAGGGAAATGACCTTTAGACATGCCTGGAGGGGTGGGCATTAATAATAAATACTGCAGCTGTTTCCTTGTAGAACATTTAGTGCTGGTAGCACTTTTGTATGCTACAATAATTGCTAAAAGAAGTCTGGTAAAGTGCTAGACTAATAAGCTAGTAAAAGTGCAGGAGAGGAGAGGACTAGTAGATCTAAGGGGAAAATTGAAGAGCAGACTTTGGCACCATTCAGAAGCTTACAAACAGTCCTGGATACACCAGATCTGTATCTGAACCAGACTAGTTATAGGAAAGGTGGGAAACAAGTGCAAATGTGAGCTTTTAAAGCAGAAAATCAAAAGAGATGGAAAAACTGCCCAAACGGCCAATATACTACACTTTCTGGGCCAAAAAACACTCCCCTTTTGGTAGATAGGCTGCCTAGTGCTTACCACTCCCACTGAAAAGATAGAAGACATCCTACAAAAGGGCCTCACTGAGACAGATGCCTGGTATCAAAGCCATAGCCTCAAGTTCAATGCTAAAAAGTGCACTGTCATCCCTTTTGGTAAAAACTCTGTATCCATGAACTACAACATAGGCAGTAGTATACTTAACACTGAAAGTGTGATAAGAGACCTTGGGACACAGGTGGACAGTAGTCTCTCCTTTGATAATCACATCACCACAGTTGTCAGGAAATCCTTCTACGTGGCACACCTCATCACAAAAGGTTTCTCATCCAGAAAAAAGAGGTCATTGTTCCCCTCTACTCATCACTCATTAGACCCATTATAGAGTACAACGCCCCTTTTGGTATGTACCTCACAAGACATCTACAACAACTGGAAATGCCACAGAAGTACCTCACAAAGAGGATTACTGGCCTCAAACAGATGACCTACGCAGACCGTCTCAAAAAACTCCAGCTTTACTCCGTCGCATATCACCTACTCAGAGGTGATCTCTGCCTAACATACAAAGCTATGTCAAACTCAGAGCTGTTGGACATACTCCACTTAAAGAAATCCCAATCCCTCCGAGCTACACGCTCTAGGGACCTAAACCTTGTCACCACAATAAACAGAACATGCTGGAGGGATAGATTCCTGTCCCAGAGACTTCCCATACTCTGGAATAAACTACCTATCTATATCAAACAAAGCTCCTCATTAGCACTCTTCAAGAAAAATCTTGATGATTGGATGGGAAATAGGAAATTCACCCCAGGGATCACCTCTGTGGCTCTGCTCGACAGTGGCACAGGAAAATAATTTTCTTGGGTGGCAAAAGCCAGGGTACCTTTTTGGCTGGGCTTGTATAGGCCCCAGGGCCGATAGCCTAGTACCTACCTATTAACCTATGAACCTATGAAAGGAGGGCAGAAGATAATTCAAGGTTAAGAAACTAAGTTGGTTGGCCTTCTCAAATGTTCTCTCTGTATTAGGCAAAATGAGCTAATGACACTAGACCGGAAGGAGTATCTCAGATCAAATTTACAGTAGGGGGGCAACTGCAAAGCCACCAAGTATAAAAACAGGTTACCAATAGGGAGGAAGGGTGGGAAAATAAATCAGTTATATGATACACTCCTTGGCAGTAAATCAGAACAAACAAACACAAACAGATGTTTAACAAATGAAGAAAATTTCCATTTAATACCTCACACACAGTGAAACTAGCTAGGAAAGATTTACAAACAATGTGACAGTAAAAACCTTTTTTTATCAGGCCCGGTGGTGCAGATAATTTTAATACAACCATGCAGATTAGTTTGTAGCTACAGAATACAGTAAAAAGTATGCAGCAGACAATAGAAGTGCTATAAATAGCTAGTAAAAATAAGCAAACAGCAGGATACTTAATGTTATATATCACAGATGACAGTTTTGCTCAGTGCCCTTCCTCTGATTAGCTCTGTGTGAAATGGCAGAAACACTCACAAGGTAACTTCTTAAGTAACAGAAAGCTGAAACAACTTTACGCAAAGCTCGAAAGAACCAATGCGGTGCCTACTCCAAGCTGTAGTCCAGGTAACCCCAATCAGCCAATAACCATAAGCACTTCCCTCTCACTGAAATGCAAAAATGGCTTTGATATCATTACAAAATTACATCATCTTGGGAACACATCTGCCAACAATTATAGAGACTCTTTGATTAATGCCAAATAACGGTCAGCTATTCTACTAGGATTTTCCTAACATTTACCCAGTTGCCTGCTACAGCAACAACCATGGTTTGCATACAGCTTACCAAGCATCAAAGGGATGTAATTCTTGAAAGATATCAGCCTGGAGAAAGGTACAAAAACATTTCCACAGCATTGTATATACCATGGAACACAGTGAAGACAGTCATCAAAAGGTGGTCATAAAACAGGACATAAGTGACATTGCAAAGAAGTAGACATCCCTACAAATGTGTTGATAGACAAGACCCAAATGAGTCTATATTAGGTGCGCAAACTCTTACCTTGTCAAACACCTAAATGCCAACAGCTAAACAGCAAAAGCATAAAACAGCAGCCGGCCACTTTTGCAAATTTTTTCTAGGGGAAAAAATTCACTTGGCCATTGTCAGGAAGTAGCCTTTTTCCTCAATGTAGAGCGATTTCAGAGTTGGTATATTTAACACTTAATTTGAGTTTAAGGTTTGTTTAAGTTTCTGACAGCCATGCAAATTTTTTCCCTAAGAAAAAATTGCAGTATTGGCCATTCACAATTTTAAGGTTTCAATGTTTAACTGTCAACGTTTAGCTGTTTGACAAGCTAAACATTTGATTTTGTAATATAGACCTGACCCAAACTAGTCACGGAGGCTGCCAGGAGACCTACCTCAACACTAAAGGTATTGCAGGAATCTCTGGCAGGTACTGGTTGTGTAGTACATGTGACAGCAATCTCCTGTATTCTCCATATATCTGGCCTATGGGGTAGGGTTGGAAGATGGTTGCCTTTCCTAACACAGAAGAACATCCAGCTCTGGCTACATTCTCAAGAACAATACATCAGGTCTACCAGAAGCGTGTGTGAAAATGTGTTATGGTGTAATGAGACCAAGGTTGTTTGGCCACAATTCGGTAGGGTTTGTTTGGCACAATAACAGCACTATGCATCACCAAAAGAGCACCATCCCCACAGTGACACATGGTCTTGGCAGTGTCCTGCTTTGGGGTTGCTGTTCATATGCTGGAAGAGGGCCTTTAGCCAAGGTGGTGGGGATTATGCACAGTTCCAAATACCAGTCAGTTTTGGCCCAAATTCTCCAGTTGTCTGCTATAAAACTGTAGATGAAGAGTAATTACACCTTCCCACATGTCAATGGCCCAGACCATACATCCACATCAAGAAAAAGATGGCATCACCAAAAGACAATCAACATTTTGGAATGGCCTAGCCAGAGTCCACACCTATATCCAATTGAAAATCTGTGGGATGCCCTGAAGATGGCTGTGCACAACAGATGCACTCACAATCTGACAGAGTTGGAGGGCTTCTGCAAGGGAGTGTGTCAATATTGCTAGGTCAAGATGTGCCATGCTGATAGACACCTTCCCAAGAGGACTGCCTGCTATTATGAAATCAAATGGTGCTTTAATAAAATATTAGTTTAAGGGTATGCGCACTCATGCAACCAGCCTATTGTACATATTTCACTTTCTATAGGTTACCCCTAACCGATGTGTTTGTTCTTCAGTTGGATTGCACAGGTTATAGGTCACGTTAAAGGTGGGAAATGTTATGACATGATTTCTATGGTGCCATGTTATATAACAGAAAAACCTGGCATGTTAACAGGAGTGTGTACACCTATTATATCCACTGTAAGCTTAGAAGGTTGTTAGAGTAACCGGTTTTGTTTTGACATACATGCACTGCAGGTTTTGATGTGTGAAACCCAAATTATGTCATTAATTAGTGACGCCAATCCTCAGATCATCCCAGTAATGTGTCAGACAAACTCAGGGTGTATGAGGAACAGACCAGGAATATGGGCCACACATGTAGACTTTCAGCGACACTCTGTACAGTTGAGAGGTATGTTCTGTAGGAGTTGCCACTGTGCTATACAGGTGAACAGCAATAATGTGTGCATGTATGCAGTGTGTGCTAGGTAAAGGACCATCACCTACTAACACTACTCATGTATTCCAGAGGTGTGTATATAAGTAGTAACATTAAGTGGAAAGGACTGCACTGCATGATGTCGAGGGTCTGTCCACAGTGTGTATGTTGTGGTCTGTGTTGTGAATGTTACCAGTTTGCTATTGTGAGATCTGTGTAATGCCTTTGTGCCACCTCACCTGTGTGTGTTTGTGCGTGTGTGTGTTTGTGTGTGTGCGTGTTTGTGTGTGTGTGTGTGTGTGTGTGTGTGTGTGTGTGTGTGTGTGTGTGTGTGTGTGTGTGTGTGTATATACCAGCAAACATAATAGTGCAGGTATTAATTTACATATGTTGTCTTCTCCTCACAGGTGGACATGGTAGTTGTGGTCCCTCCTGCTCAGAATCTGATATCAGTGTCTCTGCAGACTCTGACAATGATGGTGGTCATAGTCAGGCACAGCTGAGGTTGTCAGTGGCTAAATCTGTGCCATCAGTTGGCATCCCACAGTCATCTACAATGTCCCTGCACACAGTCACAATGCCCACACATACCCTGTCCCCAGAAACATGAAACAGGCTAGTGTGCTGACTATGGCAAGTGTGAGTGTAGACACTAACCATAGCCAGGGTGCATGCGAGGTGCCACACAGGCGGATGGACAGGGGTGCTCAAAGGAGGTCTGCTGCCCATCGAGCTGCTGTCACAAGTGCCACAGCAGGTGTCACCAGACGGATGTTCTGGGATGTCATGGATGCACAGACATGTAGTGAACACAACACCAGACAAATACTCAGGGTCGTGGATGCAACTCTTCCTGGCTTACGTGATGACATACATGACCTTGTTGAGGCCACGCATCAAAATACTGAGGTCATGAATAGATGGTGGTGTGAGACCTTAGCAATCTTCAACCATGGAATGTCTGTACTGCAGCGTGTGGTGGGAGATGGGCATCGGCCACATGAATGTAGGTCAGCACCAACATCAGCTGAGAGTCTATGTGGCCATACACCTTTGCACTCCCATAGTGGCAGTCCCACCAGCAGTACTGAAGGGTGGGTGCTGTCCACACTATGATGGAGCAGGACATGGGCACATAGTCCTGGCCAGTCCTGTCAGGGACACAGATCCAGCACACAGCAGTCACCATCGAGGAGTAGTATTGCATCTGGCTTTGGACCTGGTGGTACCAGTGAGACCCCTGGCAGGACCAGTTCACATGTCCGTGGCCAGAGATGGTGAACTGTACGCCTTGCCATGTACAGTCCACAGCTGTCCAACATACCCCTGTGTAGGGCAACCACATGGCATGACTCTGTGCATGCATACACACTCACATCACCATCACAGCCAGGTCACCTCCAGACACACACACACACACCACCTCTGCATGGCCCATTCATGGAACACCCCTCCAAACACACACACATGATGTCAAACATATGGCCCAGCCTAGGCCTCTGGCAAACCCACACAACACCCTGTGCATATGATGACACCTGTCATCCATACCACTGATGCAGGGACATGCTAATATGGTTCTGATGCACAGGGTGAATTAAATACAGTTTAGCTATGTAATGCAGTGTAAGGTGCTGTCAGCTAGCATTTCTAATGGGTACGCTTTAGAGTGTGTGTGTACCTTTTCAGCCATGATGCAGTATTGGTGTTAGTAACACTGACTGAATGTAGTCTCACATGCTGTATTCTGTTTGTGTTATAGCTATCTGTATGCCAGCAGGAGGTGGCCCTGCAGAAATTGCCAACTAGGGGTATGGCAGAGTGGTAACAAATAGATTGTGTCAGAGCCGAGGTACAGCTGTATATATACACATTTACCAGATCTGTGTAACAGTTATTGCATGTACCACAGAGCTTATAGGGCTGAGAGGTGCATACAGGTAAGTCTATGGTAGTTGACGTCAGCAGCCCTTGTGAAGTGGACAATTCTAAGTATAGTAGGTGAAACACACCTCAGATTGGTAAAACCCACACCCCCAGAGGATATTGTGTTGATCAAACACACAGAGAATACTGTTCCCACACACATAGTCTCACACACACACACACACACACACACACACACACACACACACACACACACACTCGCATACACACACAGGATCACAGTTAACAGTGCTGGGTTTGGAACCCCTACCCATCTAGTTAGTGGTACTGCAGTGTTATGCGGTTATCACAGGTGGCATGGAAATAATAGTGTGATGAGTGTTCCAAGGTACCTGTAAAGTGTATAACAACATTTGCCTTTGTGAGGTATGGCAATGGGGGTGTACTGGGTGGGAAAGGACTCATAAAACAGTCACCTATGGATCTACACACTCACAAACACTGCTATACACACCAATGCACATACACACACATGTGCCAGTACTGACATTAGCAGCCCTGCTTATCATGTTATTCATTTCATACTGTTACATAGCTGTTGCATACAGCACAGGGCCTATATGCCTGAAGAGTGTCTACCCTAAAAATGTAAAACCCACCACCCTAATGGATATAGTTCTCACTCAGGCACATACACGGGATACAATTCTCACACACACACACATTTGCAAGGACTGAGATTAGAAGCCCTACATATCTAGTTATTGCTAATACAGTGTTATACATTTATCACATGCACCATGGAGTTTTACTGTAAAGAGTGTCACACAGTTCTTCTAAGGTGAACTACATCACCAGCCCTTGTAAAGTATAGCAATGGGCAGTGTACTGGGAGAGTGAGGCCTCAAAATGCTACATCCTACAAATATACACACCAAACAGTTACACACACATTTTTAGGACTCAGATTAGAACCCCTACCTATGTAGTCATTGGAACTATAGTATAATGCAATTACCACATGTACCATGGAGCTTATAGGATGAATAGTGTCCCCAGGTACCTATATAGTGAAAAACATTACCAGCCCTTGTAAGGAATGGCAGTGACAGGTGTACTGGGTGAGAAGGGCCTAAAACTACTGTCACCCACATGTTTTAGATGTTTCACACTCAGAAACACACACACACACACACACACACACACACACACACACACACACACACACACACACACACACGCACACACGCACACACACACATGCACACACACACACACACACACACACACACACACACACACACACACACACACACACACACACACACACACACACACACTTTCCAGTACTGAGATCCATAGGTTCATAGGTGTGTACTAGGCTTATGGCCATGGAGACTTTACAAGCCTAGCCCATGGGAATACCCTGGCATCATGCCACCTGACGATAGTCCCCAGTGTGTCTAATGAGTATAATCACTGGAGTGATCCCCGAGGTGTGATTTCTATTCCCCATCCACTCATCCAGATTTCTGTGGAAGAGGGCCAGTGAAGTTCTCTGTTTGACATGCATGTGAAGTCTATTCTATAGTGTGGGCAGTCTCTGTGTTATGAACCTATCCCTCCAGCATGTTCTGTTGATTGTGGAAATGGGGTTGAGGTCTCTGGGGCATGTGGTGTGGAAAGAGTGGGTTCTTTAGATGTAGCATTCTTGACAGAGCTGGGTCAGACATGGCTTTGTAATTCAGGCAGAGATCGCGGCTAAGTAGACAATATGGGATACAGAATAGTTGGAGTTATTGAAGTCTGTCCATATAGGGCAGGTGTTGAAGGCCTAGGATCTTCTTTGTGAGGTACCTTTGCAGCCTCTCCAGTTCTTGCAGGTGTCCAGTGAGGTACATGCCAAATGGGCCATTGCACTCATTGATTGGCCTAATGAGGGGAGAGTAGAGGGAGACAATGGCCTCTTACTTCCTGTATGTAACACAGGGGCAGCCTATGCTATTGGACTGCCGGACTGCAGCCCCCTCAACTGAAAACAATAAATAAAATAGAAAAAAAAAGAAAAAAAAAGGTTTTAAAAATTTGCGGACTTCGCGCATGCGCAGTAGTCCAGACTACTGCGACTCTTATGCGCATGCTCCAGGCAGTCCGGCAGTCCTGATAGGGAATCATGAAGAGAGGTCTGTGCAGTTCTAAACTGCATAGACTCATTGGTAAAATGCGTCGGGGCCGGACTGCAATACCAGCAGTCTGGAATCTCTCGTCGGTCGGGAAGATCTCAGGGTTTTGGATCTCGTGGGCAGTGTTTCACTGTTTGGATGTACGTGCATGGGAATCGGATGTATGGAGAACGGACAGGTAAGTGTATCAGATTAATCATGTACTTGTGTTTGAATTTATTGTGTGTGCTTGAACGTTTGGATTTATTGTGTGTGTGTGCTTGAACGTTTGGATTTATTGTGCGTGTGTGCTTGAATGTTTGGATTTATTGTGTGTGTGTGCTTGAACATTTGGATTTATTATGTGTGCTTGAAGCATTGAATTTAATGGTGTGTGTTTGAATATATGGTCGGGGGAAGGTGTGTGTGTGTGTGTTTGAATATATGGTCGGGGGAAGGTGTGTGTGTGTGTGTGTGTGTGTGTGTGTGTGTGTGTGTGTGTGTGTGTGTGTGTGTGTGTGTGCGTGTGAATATGGGTGGTAGGGTTGGGTCATCATGGTGTTTGTTTGTGGATATTTATGTCATTTCTTCAGAGTCACAGTAGGTGTGCTGTATCAGAATGGACATTGTTGACTGTGACAGTCTTTGGGTGCAAAGGGCTGAAACTGGTATTTGCAACATTTTATGAGTGGTCCCTAATAAATGTAACATGCAGTTCTGAACACTCATCTGTTCTGTATGATGCCTGCCACAGACTACCCCAGTTCATGAGCACCAACACAAATTAAGGTAGTACAATGAGGCATACAAAGGTCATCTTGTTGTTTTTTTTTTTAATGGTACACAGGAGTGGCTGGTACACCACTATCTAGTAGGCACTCCTGTGCTTAGCATGATGATGATATGTACTGTGTAACAAAATAACACTGCCCATCACAGCAGTTTTAGGCAGATCATACCTTACTAAGCAGCTATGTGGAACTACTTTGTAATCTATACTTTTAATTTAATTTACTTGTCTTTCTATCTCTGTCTGCTGTGTTGTGGTCTGACATCATGTCTAGGAGTGAGTCATAGAAGTTTTGCTACTTAGCCATTATGGTGGACTGGGAGTCATTGTCATATCATGATAATGAGTGGAATCTTGTACTGTGCAAGCTCCCCTTGGTGGGAGTTTGCCATTGTGTGGGGATGGTCAAGCTAGAATGAGGTAGTAGGTTTGCTTGTACTGTTGGAAACTTATGTTACCACTGGAGATTTTCCTGCCAGGCAGTGGAGGCTTTGTTTCTTTCTTTTTTTTAATGAGCAACAGTGTTGTTCAGCTTTGTCCCCTTAGCAATATGTTAAGAGGCTAGTTGAAACATTTTGCTGCTAAAATCAGAATTAAGAAATAAAACTCAATATTTCTCCGGGGGAAAGCTTTTTGAATCACTGGATGCATGCTTGACCCCCTAATAAAGTATATATATATATATATATATATATATATATATATATATATATGTGCATGCTTAAATGCCCCAGGTGCTCATGGTGGTGTGGTAGGGAATACCTCAGGCTTGAACCCTGTACCCTGTATGCAGGTGTTAAAGACTTGAGTTCCCTACCCACCACCATTTGTAAAGAAATTGCAGATTTTTGTCTCATATTTGGTCTAATCTGTTCCTCATAATATCTGTGGTTTGTAAATGCTGCAATTCTTGATATTTGATGGTGTTGTAGTAGCATTGTTGCTTCACAGCTGCAGGTTCTCAGGTTTGATTCTTGGCTGGGGTTCCTTCTTTGTGGGGTCTGTTATCTTCTCCCTGTGTTTGTGTGGGTTTGCTTTTATTTGATGGTGCACTGGTAGCATTGTTGCCTCACAGCTGCAGGTTCTCAGGTTTGATTCTTGGCTGGGGTTCCATCTTTGTGGGGTCTGTATCTTCTCCCTGTGTTTGTGTGGGTTTGCTTTTGTGTCCTCCCATGTTACAAAGACATGTCTGCATTATTTCTTCCTGGGCCTCTGCTGAAAATTGTTTTTTTGTTCCAAGTCAGACTGTCCTGATTAACAAATGTTAAATAAAATTGACAGGCATTTGAATTGCAGACTTCAGGTTTCTGAATGTTTAATTTCTTACATATTTGATGGTGCAGTAGCAGTATTGTTGCCTCACAACTATAGGATTTGTGGTTTGATTCTTGGCTGGGGTGCCACCTTTGTGGAGTCTGCATCTTATCTCTGTGTTTTTGTGGATTTGCTCTGGTGTCCTGCCATTTTACAAAGACGTGTCTACAGTATTTCTCCCTGGGCATCTGCTGAAAATTGTTTTTGTTCCATCAGAAGTAAAACTGACAGACATTTGAATTTCAGACTTCATAGTCTTCAGAAAATACATAGTAAAACAACTTTTTATTCTAGCAATAAATATATAGTAACACAACCTTTTATTATAGCAATTTTTTTAACTTTATAAGATGACTATTTGAAATTTTTCCTTATTTTTGGGACTGTAATAACCTGTTAGTGGCTTTGTCCAGGTTTTTTGTGCTAAGGTTGACAGCTATGGCAAGAACTGAATTCGCTGAATATGTTTGAGGGCTGTATTCCCTCATTACTGGGTTTGTCCAGGTGTTTTGCGTTAAGAGGTTGACAGCTATGGTGAGAACTGAATTCATTAAATGACAGCCGTTTAAGTTTCAGTCTTCCTTTCTTTCACAAAACAGATGATTTGGCGTAGTGGTATGTTGCTCTTGACTGTTTTGCACAGGGACCTTGTCTGTAAAATGTACAGTGGTAACACAGCATTTTTCTTTCACAAAGCAGGTGATTTGGCATAGTGGTATGTTGTTCTGACTCTTTTTTGCACAGGGACTTTGGCAGTAAACGTATAGTGGTAACACAGCATTTTATTCTAGCAGCTTTCCAAGATTATATAAGCAATGTTTAATGTGTCCCTGGTTTTGCCCTTTTGACCCGCCCTAATAAATTAGGCTTTTTCCAGACTTCTTGTGCTGCGAAGTTGAGATGCAGTTGAGTATTGAATAGATTTTACAAGGAACTGAGAGCTGCAGGGTAAGAGAAGTTTAGTGCTAATAGCACAACAGGCTGTGTACTTGCTTTTGATGCAGAAGGTTGTTGGTTCTACTCCCATAAGGGGTGAATGCTGCTGTACTGAAAGTTAAGATACTAATTATGAGCCTGTTATCAGTTTGCCATCCATTTTCTATTGCAATATTACTAGCTTATTTTTAATATAATTTAGGCAATTTATTCCTCAGGGGCATCAGACACTTTATTTTTCGATGAAACCATGAAATATAAAGGTGACTGCTAGCAGCAACCTCTTCATTACAGATTTATTTAACGTGGAATTATTTAGATGACTTTTTTACTACTTCAGAGATTGTGCATATTTACTGATAATGGTGGACTGTAGAATTGTGCATATTTACTGATAATAGTGGACTGTAAAAGTTTGAGTAGACTTTTATGATGGAAATGTTCTGAATTGGGCAGTTTTGTTTCATTGATTGTTTACTGGAAAAATGTTCAAAGCAATAGGAAGGTGTATCAAAGAGCACATGTATGTTTCATATGCAAGAGGCCTATGATTTGAAAACAGCCCAGAATTAATTTTTATCTGCCACAGGTAAAATGTATTTTCTTTGAATGTGTGTTTTAATGTTTCAATGAATGTGAGTTTCAAGGGCAGAGAAGTTTTAATGCCAAGTTTGTTTAGCAGATGTCTTAGTGTTTGTGCTGTAAAATGCAAAATAAAACTTTCAAATGAAGTTCAAATCATCATAGAAGTAAATCAGTATGCACAATAGTGTTTATGGTAAATGGAGTGAAATAGCAAAGTAATGAATCATTGGAATGACTGCAGGGGGAGGCTCCATTCGACCATGGTTTTGTGAGGGGGAAGGGCGGCAAACTTGGACAACCCCAGCTGAACTATACCACCCAACTGTCCAGATTTTCAAAGAATGAATAGGTTTTTTGCTTCTTATTTTTGGTCTGTTCCTCATAAAATTTGTGGTTTTCTGGCAAATCATTTAGGAATTAAGTCACTAAATAATGACACACTAGTTTCAGACTTCATAACCTACAGAAAAATGCATGCTAAAGTAAGACATGTTCTATCAACTGTCCCAGTTTATACAAGAGCAATTTTTAGTACTGTTTATATGTTCCCCCAATATATTTGGCCTTGTCCAGATTTATTACATTAACAGGTTGAGAGGTACATGCAAATTGCTTTATAGAATTAGGCATAGCCAAACCTCTCAATTGTCCCTGAATTTGGCTCAAAATGTTGCTCTTCCCCTAATAATCTCTCTGCAAAATAGCAATTTTGGAAGAAAACATGGAGGGTTTATAATTAAGAAATAACTGTAATAATCAGAGTTATAGATTACTTTTATTTCAGAAATGCATGTAGACTCTTTTATTTTGTCAGCTGCTCAAGTTAGCAGTACTAATATTAAAGTTTCCCTTCTTTGACAGGTTCCCAGCTGTATTGTGTGGCTATTTTATATTGTTGCATCACATTTTTGGTCCATATTTCATAAAATTGTGTTTTTTTTTGGCAAATTAGTGGTAAATCATTAGACTGAAGTTAGAAAATAATGACAGGCATTTGAGTTTCAGATTTCATATCCTTCAGAAAATTCATACTAATGCAAGACCTACTATTGTATTATCTTTCTAAGTTTATAAGAACAATATTTAAAAATTGTCCTTATTTTTGGGCCTTTGTCCCACTTCTATGTATGGCTTTGCCCAGATTTCTTGCCCTGAGGGTGAGAGGTATGACAAATGTGTTAGGGCCAATCACCGTCAGCCAAAGACATTTCAAATTGTGACATACTTGTTGCACCCCACTTCCCCATGTAGTGACTCTAGATGTGTCCAAGCAAAGCAAGGAGCAGTTATGCAGTGTAAATGTGCAGCTTATCCCCCCATACAAGGTAGACACAAGTAGTACAGTGGCTTTTCATCTGTTCTTGATTTTGCAGAATGGTCTGGTTTCTGTCATATTTTTAGCTGTTGACTTATGCTTATTACTCAAAGTGCCTGTTGCTCTGTGTTTTAAGTAGCAATGTTTTAATGACCATCAAGTAAGCTTGTCTGAGATCATAACATGCAAGTAAGCTTTAATAAGCATATTGTTAAAGAATTGCCAACATTGAAGCCTTTCTGCTGTTGCCATGCAGAGAATACTTAACTAGATCATGTATAAACATTGGATATTGAAATGCATATGACAGTATTTGTAGTAAAGGACATGATTACATTATTTTAAGAAGCTCATTACACTTGTTGGAGACTTCTAGTGATCTCTGAGGGCTTTACCAGTAAACTAAACAGAATGCCATTCATGTGTGGTCCATAACCTGTACAGTAATAATTTAAGCAATGTATCTTGAGCTTGTTTCTTGTTTGCTTTTCATTTTTACTTTGATCGTGTTTTCCCCATGAAACAAGTAGATAGTTGTCAGGCAGCAGGTCTGTTTTGGATAAGAAACATTTTTACAAGTGGGGGCATCACAGAGATTGCTACTTTCAGCATGTTACATGGTGCTTTAATAAAGCTGAATATAAATTTATAATTAGAACTGCAGTGCAAGGAGAAGTAGTTTGAGTTGAGTGCTGCTTGTTTTTCTTACACTTGATTTTGACTGGCATTCCTGTAATGTATTTAAAAAGTAATTTATTTTTTCATGCCTCACAACATTTTTGTTTCCATCTAGATATTAAGTAAGCTGTCATGCAGCCAATGCATTTAAATATTTTTATTCTTTTACACTTCATTTGTCTTGATTGGACTCTCATAATGAGGGTTTGGCACCCAGGGCAGCATATTTAATTAAAGTTAGTTTTTGGTGGTTTTGAGCATAGCTCCTCCCCTTTCTAGTTAGCCTCACCTCTTCCTATTGACCCCACCCATTCAGCTATCCCCTGCAGCCCCCCTTTGATTTGAAGTCACCAGCCGCCACTGATGCAACACCATTAGTAATGAGATGTGCCACATAGAAGGACTTTCTGAACACAGTGGCACTGTGGTGGTCAACAGACAGCTTGCTGTCAACCTGTGTTCCCGGTTCTCTGATAATGACTTCAGTATTCAGTGGACTACCATCAATGTGGTAATTGATGGGGCCCATGTTATTCCCAAAGGGGATGTCAGCACATTTACTGGCATTGAGTTAAAGTCCAGGGTTCTGATACCAGTCATAGGACTCAGTGAGGACTTCATGCAAGATGTCAACATCATGTGGGGATGTAATAAAAGCACCCACCTTGCAGTCATCTGCAAACATTGGCAGCCAGAGTCCCTTCATGTTGGGCTGGACTTCAGAGGTGTAGATCGCAAACATGAGGGGACCCAGGACCACACCCTGTGGGACTCCACTCATGACTGTTCGGGATTCTGACATGGAATCCCCTAATTTCATACCATGGATTCTATCTGTGACCCAGTTTACAAGCTACCTAGTGATATAGGGGTTAATGACTAGCTGGGTGTGTTCGCCTATGATTTCTGAGTGGGGAATGGTATCCACAGATTAGAAGGCCCACCTGCCTTGTTATTTATACCATACTGTTACATAGTTATTGCATGTGGCACAGAGCTTATAGGGCTGCAGAGTGTCTACAGCTTCCTCTACAATGGACGGCAACAGTGGCTCCTGTAAAGTGGACATTGGAATGTGTACTGGGTGGGCAAGAGCAAAAAATTGCAAAAACCAAATAGATATGGTTCTCACACAAACACAGTTTACTGTTTCCACACACACACATTTGCTGGGACTGAGATTAGAACTCCTATCTACCTAGTTACTTACTACTATACTCTTATGCATTTATCGCATACACCACAGAGCTTATAAGGTAAAGGGTGTCCCAAGGTACTTCTAATGTGAGGGACATCTCCGGCCCTTGTAAAGTATGGCAATGGGTGATGTACTAGGTGAGAGAGGCCACAACATTTTTTAACCTACATATATACACACTTACACACACAAGGACATTCACACACATTTGCCAGAACTGAGATTAGAACCCCTGCCTAGCTAGTTATTTGTACTATAGTGCTACGCAATTATCACACACACCATAGAGCTTGTAGGGCTGTGGGTTGCCAAAAGGTACTTCTAAGGTGACTGACATCAGCAGGACTGCTAAAGTAGAGCAAAATCTTTAATCTACAGACACACATACAAACACTATTACATTTGTCAATACTGAGATTAGAACTCCTACCTAACTA